>NW_024543125.1:0-199751 GCF_018167655.1 Microtus oregoni
CCCAGCACCCCGAGCACTGAGCACCCAGCACCCTGAGTACTGAGCACCCAGCACCCTGAGCACTGAGCACCCAGCACCCTGAGTACTGAGCACCCAACACCCTGAGTAATGAGCACCCAGCACCCCGAGCACTGAGCACCCAGCACCCTGAGTACTGAGCAGCCAGCACCCTGAGTACTGAGCACCCAGCGTACTGCGCACCGAGCACCCAGCACCCTGAGTACTGAGCACCGAGCACCCTGAGTACTGAGCAGCCAGCACCCTGAGTACTGAGCACCCAGCACCCTGAGCACTGAGCACCAAGCACCCTGAGTACTGAGCACCGAGCACCCCGAGTACTGAGCACCCAGCACCGCGAGCACTGAGCACCCAGCACACCGAGCACTGAGCACCCAGCACCCCGAGCACTGAGCACCCAGCACCCCGAGCACTGAGCACCCAGCACCCCGAGCACTGAGCACCCAGCACCCCGAGCACTGAGCACCCTGAGTACTAAGCACCGAGCACCCTGAGCACTGAGCACCCAGCATCCTGAGTACTGAGCACCCAGCACCCTGATCACTGAGCACAGAGCACCCTGAGCACTGAGCACCCAGCACCCTGAGGACTGAGCACCCAGCACCCTGAGCACTGAGCACCCAGCACCCTGAGCACTGAGCACCCTGAGTACTGAGCACTGAGCACCCTGAGTACTGAGCACTGAGCACCCTGAGTACTGAGCACCCAGCACCCTGAGTACTGAGCACCCAGCACCCTGAGTACTGAGCACCCAGCACCCTGAGCACTGAGCACCCAGCACACTGAGCACTGAGCACCCTGAGTACTGAGCACTGAGCACCCTGAGTACTGAGCACTGAGCACCCTGAGTACTGAGCACCCAGCACTCTGAGCACTGAGCACCCAGCACCCTGAGTACTGAGCACCGAGCACCCCAAGTACTGAGCACCCAGCACCCCGAGCACTGAGCACCCAGCACCCCGAGCACTGAGCACCCAGCACCCCGAGCACTGAGCACCCAGCACCCCGAGCACTGAGCACCCAGCACCCCGAGCAATGAGCACCCAGCACCCCGAGCACCGAGCACCCTGAGTACTGAGCACCCAGCACCCTGATCAATGAGCACTGAGCACCCTGAGCACTGAGCACCCAGCACCCTGAGGACTGAGCACCCAGCACCCTGATCAATGTGCACTGAGCACCCTGAGCACTGAGCACCCAGCACCCTGAGGACCTAGCACCCAGCACCCCGAGCACTGAGCACCGAGCACCCTGAGCACTGAGAACCCAGCACCCTGAGCACTGAGCACCCAGCACCCCAAGCAGTGAGCACCCAGCACCCTGAGCCCTGAGCACCCTGAGTACTGAGCACTGAGCACCCTGAGTACTGAGCACTGAGCACCCTGAGTACTGAGCACCCAGAACCCTGAGCAATGAGCACCCTGAGTATTCAGCACCCAGCACCCTGAGCACTGAGCACCGAGCACCCCGAGTTCTGAGCACCAAGCACCCTGAGTACTAAGCACCAAACACCCTGAGTACTGAGCACCCAGTACCCTGAGCACTGAGCACCCAGCACCCTGAGTACTGAGCACCCAGCGTACTGAGCACCGAGCACCCAGCACCCTGAGTACTGAGCACCCAGCACCCTGAGCACTGAGCACCCAGCACGCTGAGTACTGAGCAACGAGCACCATGAGTACTGAGCACCCAGCACCCCGAGCACTGAGCACCCAGCACCCGAGCACTGAGAACACAGCACCCCGAGGACTGAGCACCCAGCACCCCGAGCACTGAGCACCCAGCACGCTGAGCACCGAGCAACCTGAGTACTAAGCACCGAGCACCCTGAGCACTGAGCACCCAGCACCCTGAGCACTGAGCACCCAGCACCCTGAGTACTGAGCACCCAGCACCCCGAGCACTGAGCACCCAGCACCCTGAGTACTGAGCACCCAGCACCCTGAGCACTGAGCACCGAGCACCCTGAGCACTGAGCACCCTGCACCCTGAGGACTGAGCACCCAGCACCCCGAGCACTGAGCACCCAGCACCCTGAGCACTGAGCACCCTGAATACTGAGCACTGAGCACCCTGAGTACTGAGCACCCAGCACCCTGAGTAATGAGCACCCAGCACTCTGAGCACTGAGTACCCAGCACCCTGAGCACTGAGTACCCAGCACCCTGAGCACTGAGCACCCAGCACCCTGAGCACTGAGCACACAGCACCCTGAGCACTGAGCACCCAGCACACTGAGTACTGAGCACTGAGAACCCAGCACCCCGAGCACTGAGCACCCAGCACCCTGAGTACTGAGCACCCAGCACCCTGAGCACTGAGCACCCAGCACCCCGAGTACTGAGCACCCAACACCCTGAGTAATGAGCACCCAGCACCCCGAGCACTGAGCACCCAGCACCCTGAGTACTGAGCAGCCAGCACCCTGAGTACTGAGCACCCAGCATACTGAGCACCGAGCACTCAGAGCACTGAGCACCCAGCACCCTGAGTACTGAGCACCCAGCACCCTGAGCACTGAGCACCCAGCACCCTGAGTACTGAGCACCCAGCGCCCCGAGCACTGAGCACCCAGAACCCCGAGCACTGAGCACCCAGCACCTCGAGCACTGAGCACCCAGCACCCCGAGCACTGAGCACCCAGCACCCTGAGTACTGAGCACCCAGCACCCTGAGTACTGAGCACCCAGCACCCTGAGCACTGAGCACCCAGCACCCTGAGTACTGAGCACCCAACACCCCAAGCACTGAGCACCCTGAGTACTGAGCACCCAGCACCCCGAGCACTGAGCACCCAGCACCCTGAGTACTGAGCACCGAGCACCCTGAGTACTGAGCAGCCAGCACCCTGAGTACTGAGCACCCAGCGTACTGAGCACCGAGCACCCAGCACCCTGAGTACTGAGCACCCAGCACCCTGAGCACTGAGCACCCAGCACCCTGAGTACTGAGCACCGAGCACCCCAAGTACTGAGCACCCAGCACCCCGAGCACTGAGCACCCAGCACCCCGAGCACTGAGCACCCAGCACCCCGAGCACTGAGCACCCAGCACCCCGAGCACTGAGCACCCAGCACCCCGAGCAATGAGCACCCAGCACCCCGAGCACCGAGCACCCTGAGTACTGAGCACCCAGCACCCTGAGTAGTGAGCACAAAGCACCCCGAGCACTGAGCACCCAGCACCCTGAGTACTGAGCACCCAGCACCCCGAGCACTGAGAACGCAGCACCCTGAGTACTGAGCACCCAGCACCCTGATCAATGAGCACTGAGCACCCTGAGCACTGAGCACCCAGCAACCTGAGGACTGAGAACCAGCACCCCGAGCACTGAGCACCCAGCACCCTGAGCACTGAGCACCCTGAGTACTGAGCACTGAGCACCCTGAGTACTGAGCACCCAGCACCCTGAGTACTGAGCACCCAGCACCCTGAGCACTGAGCACCGAGCACCCTGAGCACTGAGAACCCAGCACCCTGAGCACTGAGCACCCAGCACCCCAAGCAGTGAGCACCCAGCACCCTGAGCCCTGAGCACCCTGAGTACTGAGCACTGAGCACCCTGAGTACTGAGCACTGAGCACCCTGAGTACTGAGCACCCAGCACCCTGAGTACTGAGCACCCAGCACCCTGAGTACTGAGCACCCATCACCCTGAGCAATGAGCACCCTGAGTATTGAGCACCCAGCACCCTGAGCACTGAGCACCGAGCACCCTGAGTTCTGAGCACCAAGCACCCTGAGTACTAAGCACCAAACACCCTGAGTACTGAGCACCCAGTACCCTGAGCACTGAGCACCCAGCACCCTGAGTACTGAGCACCCAGCGTACTGAGCACCGAGCACCCAGCACCCTGAGTACTGAGCACCCAGCACCCAGAGCACTGAGCACCCAGCACGCTGAGTACTGAGCACCGAGCACCATGAGTACTGAGCACCCAGCACCCCGAGCACTGAGCACCCAGCACCCCGAGCACTGAGAACACAGCACCCCGAGGACTGAGCACCCAGCACCCCGAGCACTGAGCACCCAGCACCCTGAGCACCGAGCACCCTGAGTACTAAGCACCGAGCACCCTGAGCACTGAGCACCCAGCACCCTGAGCACTGAGCACACAGCACCCTGAGTACTGAGCACCCAGCACCCCGAGCACTGAGCACCCAGCACCCTGAGTACTGAGCACCCAGCACCCTGAGCACTGAGCACCGAGCACCCTGAGCACTGAGCACCCAGCACCCTGAGGACTGAGCACCCAGGACCCCGAGCACTGAGCACCCAGCACCCTTAGCACTGAGCACCCTGAATACTGAGCACTGAGCACCCTGAGTACTGAGCACCCAGCACCCTGAGTACTGAGCACCCAGCACCCCGAGCACTGAGTACCCAGCACACTGAGCACTGAGTACCCAGCACCCTGAGCACTGAGCACCCAGCACCCTGAGCACTGAGCACACAGCACACTGAGTACTGAGCACTGAGCACCCAGCACACTGAGTACTGAGCACTGAGCACCCAGCACCCCGAGCACTGAGCACCCAGCACCCTGAGTACTGAGCACCCAGCACCCCGAGCACTGAGCACCCAGCACCCTGAGTACTGAGCAGCCAGCACCCTGAATACTGAGCACCCAGCGTACTGAGCACCGAGCACCCAGCACCCTGAGTACTGAGCACCGAGCACCCTGAGTACTGAGCAGCCAGCACCCTGAGTACTGAACACCCAGCACCCCGAGCACTGAGCACCCAGCACCCCTAGCACTGAGCACCCAGCACCCTGAGCACTGAGCACCAAGCACCCTGAGTACTGAGCACCGAGCACCCCGAGTACTGAACACCCAGCACCCCGAGCACTGAGCACCCAGCACACCGAGCACTGAGCACCCAGCACCCCGAGCACTGAGCACCCAGCACCCCGAGCACTGAGCACCCAGCACCCCGAGCACTGAGCACACAGCACCCCGAGCACCGAGCACCCTGAGTACTAAGCACCGAGCACCCTGAGCACTGAGCACCCAGCACCCTGAGCACTGAGCACCCAGCACCCTGATCACTGAGCACCGAGCACCCTGAACACTGAGCACCCAGCACCCTGAGGACTGAGCACCCAGCAACCTGAGCACTGAGCACCCAGCATCCTGAGCACTGAGCACCCTGAGTACTGAGCACTGAGCACCCTGAGTACTGAGCACCCAGCACCCTGAGTTCTGAGCACCCAGCACCCTGAGCACTGAGCACCGAGCACCCTGAGCACTGAGCACCCAGCACCCTGAGCACTGAGCACCCAGCACCCCGAGCAGTGAGCACCCAGCACCCTGAGCCCTGAGCACCCTGAGTACTGAGCACTGAGCACCCTGAGTACTGAGCACCCAGCACCCTGAGTACTGAGCAGCCAGCACCCTGAGTACTGAGCACCCAGCGTACTGCGCACCGAGCACCCAGCACCCTGAGTACTGAGCACCGAGCACCCTGAGTACTGAGCAGCCAGCACCCTGAGTACTGAGCACCCAGCACCCTGAGCACTGAGCACCAAGCACCCTGAGTACTGAGCACCGAGCACCCCGAGTACTGAGCACCCAGCACCGCGAGCACTGAGCACCCAGCACACCGAGCACTGAGCACCCAGCACCCCGAGCACTGAGCACCCAGCACCCCGAGCACTGAGCACCCAGCACCCCGAGCACTGAGCACCCAGCACCCCGAGCACTGAGCACCCTGAGTACTAAGCACCGAGCACCCTGAGCACTGAGCACCCAGCACCCTGAGTACTGAGCACCCAGCACCCTGATCACTGAGCACAGAGCACCCTGAGCACTGAGCACCCAGCACCCTGAGGACTGAGCACCCAGCACCCTGAGCACTGAGCACCCAGCACCCTGAGCACTGAGCACCCTGAGTACTGAGCACTGAGCACCCTGAGTACTGAGCACTGAGCACCCTGAGTACTGAGCACCCAGCACCCTGAGTACTGAGCACCCAGCACCCTGAGTACTGAGCACCCAGCACCCTGAGCACTGAGCACCCAGCACCCTGAGCACTGAGCACCCTGAGTACTGAGCACTGAGCACCCTGAGTACTGAGCACTGAGCACCCTGAGTACTGAGCACCCAGCACTCTGAGCACTGAGCACCCAGCACCCTGAGTACTGAGCACCGAGCACCCCAAGAACTGAGCACCCAGCACCCCGAGCACTGAGCACCCAGCACCCCGAGCACTGAGCACCCAGCACCCCGAGCACTGAGCACCCAGCACCCCGAGCAATGAGCACCCAGCACCCCGAGCACCGAGCACCCTGAGTACTGAGCACCCAGCACCCTGATCAATGAGCACTGAGCACCCTGAGCACTGAGCACCCAGCACCCTGAGGACTGAGCACCCAGCACCCTGATCAATGTGCACTGAGCACCCTGAGCACTGAGCACCCAGCACCCTGAGGACTGAGCACCCAGCACCAGGAGCACTGAGCACCGAGCACCCTGAGCACTGAGAACCCAGCACCCTGAGCAATGAGCACCCAGCACCCCAAGCAGTGAGCACCCAGCACCCTGAGACCTGAGCACACTGAGTACTGAGCACTGAGCACCCTGAGTACTGAGCACTGAGCACCCTGAGTACTGAGCACCCAGCACCCTGAGTACTGAGCACCCAGCACCCTGAGTACTGAGCACCAAGCACCCTGAGCAATGAGCACCCTGAGTATTCAGCACCCAGCACCCTGAGCACTGAGCACCGAGCACCCCGAGTTCTGAGCACCAAGCACCCTGAGTACTAAGCACCAAACACCCTGAGTACTGAGCACCCAGTACCCTGAGCACTGAGCACCCAGCACCCTGAGTACTGAGCACCCAGCGTACTGAGCACCGAGCACCCAGCACCCTGAGTACTGAGCACCAAGCACCCTGAGCAATGAGCACCCTGAGTATTCAGCACCCAGCACCCTGAGCACTGAGCACCGAGCACCCCGAGTTCTGAGCACCAAGCACCCTGAGTACTAAGCACCAAACACCCTGAGTACTGAGCACCCAGCACCCTGAGCACTGAGCACCCAGCACGCTGAGTACTGAGCAACGAGCACCATGAGTACTGAGCACCCAGCACCCCGAGCACTGAGCACCCAGCACCCGAGCACTGAGAACACAGCACCCCGAGGACTGAGCACCCAGCACCCCGAGCACTGAGCACCCAGCACGCTGAGCACCGAGCAACCTGAGTACTAAGCACCGAGCACCCTGAGCACTGAGCACCCAGCACCCTGAGCACTGAGCACCCAGCACCCTGAGTACTGAGCACCCAGCACCCCGAGCACTGAGCACCCAGCACCCTGAGTACTGAGCACCCAGCACCCTGAGCACTGAGCACCGAGCACCCTGAGCACTGAGCACCCAGCACCCTGAGGACTGAGCACCCAGCACCCCGAGCACTGAGCACCCAGCACCCTGAGCACTGAGCACCCTGAATACTGAGCACTGAGCACCCTGAGTACTGAGCACCCAGCACCCTGAGTAATGAGCACCCAGCACTCCGAGCACTGAGTACCCAGCACCCTGAGCACTGAGTACCCAGCACCCTGAGCACTGAGCACCCAGCACCCTGAGCACTGAGCTCACAGCACCCTGAGCACTGAGCACCCAGCACACTGAGTACTGAGCACTGAGCACCCAGCACCCCGAGCACTGAGCACCCAGCACCCTGAGTACTGAGCACCCAGCACCCTGAGCACTGAGCACCCAGCACCCCGAGTACTGAGCACCCAACACCCTGAGTAATGAGCACCCAGCACCCCGAGCACTGAGCACCCAGCACCCTGAGTACTGAGCAGCCAGCACCCTGAGTACTGAGCACCCAGCATACTGAGCACCGAGCACTCAGAGCACTGAGCACCCAGCACCCTGAGTACTGAGCACCCAGCACCCGGAGCACTGAGCACCCAGCACCCTGAGTACTGAGCACCCAGCGCCCCGAGCACTGAGCACCCAGAACCCCGAGCACTGAGCACCCAGCACCTCGAGCACTGAGCACCCAGCACCCCGAGCACTGAGCACCCAGCACCCTGAGTACTGACCACCCAGCACCCTGAGTACTGAGCACCCAGCACCCTGAGCACTGAGCACCCAGCACCCTGAGTACTGAGCACCCAACACCCCAAGCACTGAGCACCCTGAGTACTGAGCACCCAGCACCCTGAGTTCTGAGCACCCAGCACCCTGAGCACTGAGCACCGAGCACCCTGAGCACTGAGCACCCAGCACCCTGAGCACTGAGCACCCAGCACCCCGAGCAGTGAGCACCCAGCACCCTGAGCCCTGAGCACCCTGAGTACTGAGCACTGAGCACCCTGAGTACTGAGCACCCAGCACCCTGAGTACTGAGCAGCCAGCACCCTGAGTACTGAGCACCCAGCGTACTGCGCACCGAGCACCCAGCACCCTGAGTACTGAGCACCGAGCACCCTGAGTACTGAGCAGCCAGCACCCTGAGTACTGAGCACCCAGCACCCTGAGCACTGAGCACCAAGCACCCTGAGTACTGAGCACCGAGCACCCCGAGTACTGAGCACCCAGCACCGCGAGCACTGAGCACCCAGCACACCGAGCACTGAGCACCCAGCACCCCGAGCACTGAGCACCCAGCACCCCGAGCACTGAGCACCCAGCACCCCGAGCACTGAGCACCCAGCACCCCGAGCACTGAGCACCCTGAGTACTAAGCACCGAGCACCCTGAGCACTGAGCACCCAGCACCCTGAGTACTGAGCACCCAGCACCCTGATCACTGAGCACAGAGCACCCTGAGCACTGAGCACCCAGCACCCTGAGGACTGAGCACCCAGCACCCTGAGCACTGAGCACCCAGCACCCTGAGCACTGAGCACCCTGAGTACTGAGCACTGAGCACCCTGAGTACTGAGCACTGAGCACCCTGAGTACTGAGCACCCAGCACCCTGAGTACTGAGCACCCAGCACCCTGAGTACTGAGCACCCAGCACCCTGAGCACTGAGCACCCAGCACCCTGAGCACTGAGCACCCTGAGTACTGAGCACTGAGCACCCTGAGTACTGAGCACTGAGCACCCTGAGTACTGAGCACCCAGCACTCTGAGCACTGAGCACCCAGCACCCTGAGTACTGAGCACCGAGCACCCCAAGAACTGAGCACCCAGCACCCCGAGCACTGAGCACCCAGCACCCCGAGCACTGAGCACCCAGCACCCCGAGCACTGAGCACCCAGCACCCCGAGCAATGAGCACCCAGCACCCCGAGCACCGAGCACCCTGAGTACTGAGCACCCAGCACCCTGATCAATGAGCACTGAGCACCCTGAGCACTGAGCACCCAGCACCCTGAGGACTGAGCACCCAGCACCCTGATCAATGTGCACTGAGCACCCTGAGCACTGAGCACCCAGCACCCTGAGGACTGAGCACCCAGCACCCCGAGCACTGAGCACCGAGCACCCTGAGCACTGAGAACCCAGCACCCTGAGCAATGAGCACCCAGCACCCCAAGCAGTGAGCACCCAGCACCCTGAGCCCTGAGCACACTGAGTACTGAGCACTGAGCACCCTGAGTACTGAGCACTGAGCACCCTGAGTACTGAGCACCCAGCACCCTGAGTACTGAGCACCCAGCACCCTGAGTACTGAGCACCAAGCACCCTGAGCAATGAGCACCCTGAGTATTCAGCACCCAGCACCCTGAGCACTGAGCACCGAGCACCCCGAGTTCTGAGCACCAAGCACCCTGAGTACTAAGCACCAAACACCCTGAGTACTGAGCACCCAGTACCCTGAGCACTGAGCACCCAGCACCCTGAGTACTGAGCACCCAGCGTACTGAGCACCGAGCACCCAGCACCCTGAGTACTGAGCACCCAGCACCCTGAGCACTGAGCACCCAGCACGCTGAGTACTGAGCAACGAGCACCATGAGTACTGAGCACCCAGCACCCCGAGCACTGAGCACCCAGCACCCGAGCACTGAGAACACAGCACCCCGAGGACTGAGCACCCAGCACCCCGAGCACTGAGCACCCAGCACGCTGAGCACCGAGCAACCTGAGTACTAAGCACCGAGCACCCTGAGCACTGAGCACCCAGCACCCTGAGCACTGAGCACCCAGCACCCTGAGTACTGAGCACCCAGCACCCCGAGCACTGAGCACCCAGCACCCTGAGTACTGAGCACCCAGCACCCTGAGCACTGAGCACCGAGCACCCTGAGCACTGAGCACCCAGCACCCTGAGGACTGAGCACCCAGCACCCCGAGCACTGAGCACCCAGCACCCTGAGCACTGAGCACCCTGAATACTGAGCACTGAGCACCCTGAGTACTGAGCACCCAGCACCCTGAGTAATGAGCACCCAGCACTCCGAGCACTGAGTACCCAGCACCCTGAGCACTGAGTACCCAGCACCCTGAGCACTGAGCACCCAGCACCCTGAGCACTGAGCTCACAGCACCCTGAGCACTGAGCACCCAGCACACTGAGTACTGAGCACTGAGCACCCAGCACCCCGAGCACTGAGCACCCAGCACCCTGAGTACTGAGCACCCAGCACCCTGAGCACTGAGCACCCAGCACCCCGAGTACTGAGCACCCAACACCCTGAGTAATGAGCACCCAGCACCCCGAGCACTGAGCACCCAGCACCCTGAGTACTGAGCAGCCAGCACCCTGAGTACTGAGCACCCAGCATACTGAGCACCGAGCACTCAGAGCACTGAGCACCCAGCACCCTGAGTACTGAGCACCCAGAACCGGAGCACTGAGCACCCAGCACCCTGAGTACTGAGCACCCAGCGCCCCGAGCACTGAGCACCCAGAACCCCGAGCACTGAGCACCCAGCACCTCGAGCACTGAGCACCCAGCACCCCGAGCACTGAGCACCCAGCACCCTGAGTACTGACCACCCAGCACCCTGAGTACTGAGCACCCAGCACCCTGAGCACTGAGCACCCAGCACCCTGAGTACTGAGCACCCAACACCCCAAGCACTGAGCACCCTGAGTACTGAGCACCCAGCACCCCGAGCACTGAGCACCCAGCACCCTGAGTACTGAGCACCGAGCACCCTGAGTACTGAGCAGCCAGCACCCTGAGTACTGAGCACCCAGCGTACTGAGCACCGAGCACCCCGCACCCTGAGTACTGAGCACCCAGCACCCTGAGCACTGAGCACCCAGCACCCTGAGTACTGAGCACCGAGCACCCCAAGTACTGAGCACCCAGCACCCCGAGCACTGAGCACCCAGCACCCCGAGCACTGAGCACCCAGCACCCCGAGCACTGAGCACCCAGCACCCCGAGCACTGAGCACCCAGCACCCCGAGCAATGAGCACCCAGCACCCCGAGCACCGAGCACCCTGAGTACTGAGCACCCAGCACCCTGAGTAGTGAGCACAAAGCACCCCGAGCACTGAGCACCCAGCACCCCGAGCACTGAGCACCCAGCACCCCGAGCAATGAGCACCCAGCAACCCGAGCACCGAGCACCCTGAGTACTGAGCACCCAGCACCCTGAGTAGTGAGCACAAAGCACCCCGAGCACTGATCACCCAGCACCCTGAGTACTGAGCACCCAGCACCCCGAGCACTGAGAACGCAGCACCCTGAGTACTGAGCACCCAGCACCCTGATCAATGAGCACTGAGCACCCTGAGCACTGAGCACCCAGCACCCTGAGGACTGAGCACCCAGCACCCCGAGCACTGAGCACCCAGCACCCTGAGCACTGAGCACCCTGAGTACTGAGCACTGAGCACCCTGAGTACTGAGCACCCAGCACCCTGAGTACTGAGCACCCAGCACCCTGAGCACTGAGCACCGAGCACCCTGAGCACTGAGAACCCAGCACCCTGAGCACTGAGCACCCAGCACCCCAAGCAGTGAGCACCCAGCACCCTGAGCCCTGAGCACCCTGAGTACTGAGCACTGAGCACCCTGAGTACTGAGCACTGAGCAACCTGAGTACTGAGCACCCAGCACCCTGAGTACTGAGCACCCAGCACCCTGAGTACTGAGCACCCAGCACCCTGAGCAATGAGCACCCTGAGTGTTGAGCACCCAGCACCCTGAGCACTGAGCACCGAGCACCCTGAGTTCTGAGCACCAAGCACCCTGAGTACTAAGCACCAAACACCCTGAGTACTGAGCACCCAGTACCCTGAGCACTGAGCACCCAGCACCCTGAGTACTGAGCACCCAGCGTACTGAGCACCGAGCACCCAGCACCCTGAGTACTGAGCACCCAGCACCCTGAGCACTGAGCACCCAGCACGCTGAGTACTGAGCACCGAGCACCATGAGTACTGAGCACCCAGCACCCCGAGCACTGAGCACCCAGCACCCCGAGCACTGAGAACACAGCACCCCGAGGACTGAGCACCCAGCACCCCGAGCACTGAGCACCCAGCGCCCTGAGCACCGAGCACCCTGAGTACTAAGCACCGAGCACCCTGAGCACTGAGCACCCAGCACCCTGAGCACTGAGCACCCAGCACCCTGAGTACTGAGCACCCAGCACCCCGAGCACTGAGCACCCAGCACCCTGAGTACTGAGCACCCAGCACCCTGAGCACTGAGCACCGAGCACCCTGAGCACTGAGCACCCAGCACCCTGAGGACTGAGCACCCAGCACCCCGAGCACTGAGCACCCAGCACCCTTAGCACTGAGCACCCTGAATACTGAGCACTGAGCACCCTGAGTACTGAGCACCCAGCACCCTGAGTACTGAGCACCCAGCACCCCGAGCACTGAGTACCCAGCACACTGAGCACTGAGTACCCAGCACCCTGAGCACTGAGCACCCAGCACCCTGAGCACTGAGCACACAGCACCCTGAGCACTGACCACCCAGCACACTGAGTACTGAGCACTGAGCACCCAGCACACTGAGTACTGAGCACTGAGCACCCAGCACCCCGAGCATTGAGCACCCTGCACCCTGAGTACTGAGCACCCAGCACCCCGAGCACTGAGCACCCAGCACCCTGAGTACTGAGCAGCCAGCACCCTGAATACTGAGCACCCAGCGTACTGAGCACCGAGCACCCAGCACCCTGAGTACTGAGCACCGAGCACCCTGAGTACTGAGCAGCCAGCACCCTGAGTACTGAACACCCAGCACCCCGAGCACTGAGCACCCAGCAACCCTAGCACTGAGCACCCAGCACCCTGAGCACTGAGCACCAAGCACCCTGAGTACTGAGCACCGAGCACCCCGAGTACTGAACACCCAACACACCGAGCACTGAGCACCCAGCACACCGAGCACTGAGCACCCAGCACCCCGAGCACTGAGCACCCAGCACCCCGAGCACTGAGCACCCAGCACCCCGAGCACTGAGCACACAGCACCCCGAGCACCGAGCACCCTGAGTACTAAGCACCGAGCACCCTGAGCACTGAGCACCCAGCACCCTGAGCACTGAGCACCCAGCACCCTGATCACTGAGCACCGAGCACCCTGAACACTGAGCACCCAGCACCCTGAGGACTGAGCACCCAGCAACCTGAGCACTGAGCACCCAGCATCCTGAGCACTGAGCACCCTGAGTACTGAGCACTGAGCACCCTGAGTACTGAGCACCCAGCACCCTGAGTACTGAGCACCCAGCACCCTGAGCACTGAGCACCGAGCACCCTGAGCACTGAGCACCCAGCACCCTGAGCACTGAGCACCCAGCACCCTGAGCAGTGAGCACCCAGCACCCTGAGCCCTGAGCACCCTGAGTACTGAGCACTGAGCACCCTGAGTACTGAGCACTGAGCACCCTGAGTACTGAGCACCCAGCACCCTGAGTACTGAGCACCCAGCACCCCGAGCACTGAGCACCCAGCACCCTGAGTACTGAGCACCCAGCACCCTGAGCACTGAGCACCGAGCACCCTGAGCACTGAGCACCCAGCACCCTGAGGACTGAGCACCCAGCACCCCGAGCACTGAGCACCCAGCACCCTTAGCACTGAGCACCCTTAATACTGAGCACTGAGCACCCTGAGTACTGAGCACCCAGCACCCTGAGTACTGAGCACCCAGCACCCCGAGCACTGAGTACCCAGCACACTGAGCACTGAGCACCCAGCACCCTGAGCACTGAGCACCCAGCACCCTGAGCACTGAGCACACAGCACCCTGAGCACTGAGCACCCAGCACACTGAGTACTGAGCACTGAGCACCCAGCACACTGAGTACTGAGCACTGAGCACCCAGCACCCCGAGCACTGAGCACCCTGCACCCTGAGTACTGAGCACCCAGCACCCCGGGCACTGAGCACCCAGCACCCTGAGTACTGAGCAGCCAGCACCCTGAATACTGAGCACCCAGCGTACTGAGCACCGAGCACCCAGCACCCTGAGTACTGAGCACCGAGCACCCTGAGTACTGAGCAGCCAGCACCCTGAGTACTGAACACCCAGCACCCCGAGCACTGAGCACCCAGCACCCCTAGCACTGAGCACCCAGCACCCTGAGCACTGAGCACCAAGCACCCTGAGTACTGAGCACCGAGCACCCCGAGTACTGAACACCCAGCACCCCGAGCACTGAGCACCCAGCACACCGAGCACTGAGCACCCAGCACCCCGAGCACTGAGCACCCAGCACCCCGAGCACTGAGCACCCAGCACCCCGAGCACTGAGCACACAGCACCCCGAGCACCGAGCACCCTGAGTACTAAGCACTGAGCACCCTGAGCACTGAGCACCCAGCACCCTGAGCACTGAGCACCCAGCACCCTGATCACTGAGCACCGAGCACCCTGAACACTGAGCACCCAGCACCCTGAGGACTGAGCACCCAGCAACCTGAGCACTGAGCACCCAGCATCCTGAGCACTGAGCACCCTGAGTACTGAGCACTGAGCACCCTGAGTACTGAGCACCCAGCACCCTGAGTACTGAGCACCCAGCACCCTGAGCACTGAGCACCGAGCACCCTGAGCACTGAGCACCCAGCACCCTGAGCACTGAGCACCCAGCACCCCGAGCAGTGAGCACCCAGCACCCTGAGCCCTGAGCACCCTGAGTACTGAGCACTGAGCACCCTGAGTACTGAGCACTGAGCACCCTGAGTACTGAGCACCCAGCACCCTGAGTACTGAGCACCCAGCACCCTGAGTACTGAGCACCCAGCACCCTGAGTACTGAGCACCCAGCACCCTGAGTACTGAGCACCCAGCGTACTGAGCACCGAGCACGCAGCACCCTGAGTACTGAGCACCCAGCACCCTGAGCACTGAGCACCCAGCACCCTGAGTACTGAGCACTGAGCACCCCGAGTACTGAGCACCGAGCACCCCGAGCACTGAGCACCCAGCACCCCGAGCACCGAGCACACTGAGTACTGAGCACCCAGCACCCTGAGCACTGAGCACCCAGCACCCTGAGCACTGAGCACCCAGCACCCTGAGCACTGAGTACCCAGCACCCTGAGTACTGAGCACCGAGCACCCCGAGCACTGAGCACCCAGCACCCTGAGCACTGAGCACCCTTAGTACTGAGCACTGAGCACCCTGAGTACTGAGCACCCAGCACCCTGAGTACTGAGCACCCAGCACTCTGAGCAATGATCACCCTGAGTACTGAGCACCCAGCACCTTGAGCACTGAGCACCGAGCACCCCGAGCACTGAGCACCCAGCACCCGGAGTACTGAGCACCCAGCACCCTGAGTACTAAGCACCGAGCACCCTGAGTACTGAGCACCCAGCACCCTGAATACTGAACACACAGCACCCGGAGTACTGAGCACCCCGAGCACTGAGCACCCAGCACTCTGAGTACTGAGCACCGAGCACCCCGAGCACTGAGCACCCAGCACCCTGAGCACTGAGCACCCAGCACCCTGAGCACTGAGCACACAGCACCCTGAGCACTGACCACCCAGCACACTGAGTACTGAGCACTGAGCACCCAGCACACTGAGTACTGAGCACTGAGCACCCAGCACCCCGAGCATTGAGCACCCTGCACCCTGAGTACTGAGCACCCAGCACCCCGAGCACTGAGCACCCAGCACCCTGAGTACTGAGCAGCCAGCACCCTGAATACTGAGCACCCAGCGTACTGAGCACCGAGCACCCAGCACCCTGAGTACTGAGCACCGAGCACCCTGAGTACTGAGCAGCCAGCACCCTGAGTACTGAACACCCAGCACCCCGAGCACTGAGCACCCAGCAACCCTAGCACTGAGCACCCAGCACCCTGAGCACTGAGCACCAAGCACCCTGAGTACTGAGCACCGAGCACCCCGAGTACTGAACACCCAACACACCGAGCACTGAGCACCCAGCACACCGAGCACTGAGCACCCAGCACCCCGAGCACTGAGCACCCAGCACCCCGAGCACTGAGCACCCAGCACCCCGAGCACTGAGCACACAGCACCCCGAGCACCGAGCACCCTGAGTACTAAGCACCGAGCACCCTGAGCACTGAGCACCCAGCACCCTGAGCACTGAGCACCCAGCACCCTGATCACTGAGCACCGAGCACCCTGAACACTGAGCACCCAGCACCCTGAGGACTGAGCACCCAGCAACCTGAGCACTGAGCACCCAGCATCCTGAGCACTGAGCACCCTGAGTACTGAGCACTGAGCACCCTGAGTACTGAGCACCCAGCACCCTGAGTACTGAGCACCCAGCACCCTGAGCACTGAGCACCGAGCACCCTGAGCACTGAGCACCCAGCACCCTGAGCACTGAGCACCCAGCACCCTGAGCAGTGAGCACCCAGCACCCTGAGCCCTGAGCACCCTGAGTACTGAGCACTGAGCACCCTGAGTACTGAGCACTGAGCACCCTGAGTACTGAGCACCCAGCACCCTGAGTACTGAGCACCCAGCACCCCGAGCACTGAGCACCCAGCACCCTGAGTACTGAGCACCCAGCACCCTGAGCACTGAGCACCGAGCACCCTGAGCACTGAGCACCCAGCACCCTGAGGACTGAGCACCCAGCACCCCGAGCACTGAGCACCCAGCACCCTTAGCACTGAGCACCCTTAATACTGAGCACTGAGCACCCTGAGTACTGAGCACCCAGCACCCTGAGTACTGAGCACCCAGCACCCCGAGCACTGAGTACCCAGCACACTGAGCACTGAGCACCCAGCACCCTGAGCACTGAGCACCCAGCACCCTGAGCACTGAGCACACAGCACCCTGAGCACTGAGCACCCAGCACACTGAGTACTGAGCACTGAGCACCCAGCACACTGAGTACTGAGCACTGAGCACCCAGCACCCCGAGCACTGAGCACCCTGCACCCTGAGTACTGAGCACCCAGCACCCCGAGCACTGAGCACCCAGCACCCTGAGTACTGAGCAGCCAGCACCCTGAATACTGAGCACCCAGCGTACTGAGCACCGAGCACCCAGCACCCTGAGTACTGAGCACCGAGCACCCTGAGTACTGAGCAGCCAGCACCCTGAGTACTGAACACCCAGCACCCCGAGCACTGAGCACCCAGCACCCCTAGCACTGAGCACCCAGCACCCTGAGCACTGAGCACCAAGCACCCTGAGTACTGAGCACCGAGCACCCCGAGTACTGAACACCCAGCACCCCGAGCACTGAGCACCCAGCACACCGAGCACTGAGCACCCAGCACCCCGAGCACTGAGCACCCAGCACCCCGAGCACTGAGCACCCAGCACCCCGAGCACTGAGCACACAGCACCCCGAGCACCGAGCACCCTGAGTACTAAGCACTGAGCACCCTGAGCACTGAGCACCCAGCACCCTGAGCACTGAGCACCCAGCACCCTGATCACTGAGCACCGAGCACCCTGAACACTGAGCACCCAGCACCCTGAGGACTGAGCACCCAGCAACCTGAGCACTGAGCACCCAGCATCCTGAGCACTGAGCACCCTGAGTACTGAGCACTGAGCACCCTGAGTACTGAGCACCCAGCACCCTGAGTACTGAGCACCCAGCACCCTGAGCACTGAGCACCGAGCACCCTGAGCACTGAGCACCCAGCACCCTGAGCACTGAGCACCCAGCACCCCGAGCAGTGAGCACCCAGCACCCTGAGCCCTGAGCACCCTGAGTACTGAGCACTGAGCACCCTGAGTACTGAGCACTGAGCACCCTGAGTACTGAGCTCCCAGCACCCTGAGTACTGAGCACCCAGCACCCTGAGCACTGAGCACCCAGCACCCTGAGTACTGAGCACCGAGCACCCTGAGTACTGAGCACCCAGCACCCTGAGTACTGAGCACCCAGCACCCTGAGTACTGAGCACCCAGCGTACTGAGCACCGAGCACGCAGCACCCTGAGTACTGAGCACCCAGCACCCTGAGCACTGAGCACCCAGCACCCTGAGTACTGAGCACTGAGCACCCCGAGTACTGAGCACCGAGCACCCCGAGCACTGAGCACCCAGCACCCCGAGCACCGAGCACACTGAGTACTGAGCACCCAGCACCCTGAGCACTGAGCACCCAGCACCCTGAGCACTGAGCACCCAGCACCCTGAGCACTGAGTACCCAGCACCCTGAGTACTGAGCACCGAGCACCCCGAGCACTGAGCACCCAGCACCCTGAGCACTGAGCACCCTTAGTACTGAGCACTGAGCACCCTGAGTACTGAGCACCCAGCACCCTGAGTACTGAGCACCCAGCACTCTGAGCAATGATCACCCTGAGTACTGAGCACCCAGCACCTTGAGCACTGAGCACCGAGCACCCCGAGCACTGAGCACCCAGCACCCGGAGTACTGAGCACCCAGCACCCTGAGTACTAAGCACCGAGCACCCTGAGTACTGAGCACCCAGCACCCTGAACACTGAACACACAGCACCCGGAGTACTGAGCACCCCGAGCACTGAGCACCCAGCACTCTGAGTACTGAGCACCGAGCACCCCGAGCACTGAGCACCCAGCACCCCGAGCACTGAGCACCCAGCACCCCGAGCACTGAGCACCCAGCACCCTGAGCACTGAGCACCCAGAACCCTGAGTACTGAGCACCCAGGACCCCGAGCACTGAGCACCCAGCACCCTGAGCACTGAGCACCCAGCACCCTGAGCACTGAGCACCCAGCACCCCGAGCACTGAGCAACAAGCACCCTGAGTACTGAGCACTGAACACCCAGCACCCCGAGCACTGAGCACCCAGCACCCTGAGTACTGAGCACTGAGCACCCAGCACCCCGAGCACTGAGCACCCAGCACCCTGAGCACTGAGCACCCAGCACCCGAGTACTCAGCACCCAGCACAATGAGTACTGAGCAACCAACTCCCTGAGTACTGACCACCCAGCACCCCGAGTACTGAGCACCCCGCACCCTGAGTACTGAGCACTCAGCACCCTGAGCACTGAGGACCCAGCACCCTGAGTACTGAGCACCGAGCACCCTGAGTACTGAGCACCCAGCACCCTGAGTACTGAGCACCCAGCACACTGAGTACTGAGCACCCAGCACCCTGAGCACTGATCACCCAGCACCCTGAGTACTGAGCACCGAGTACCCTGAGTACTGAGCACCCAGCTCCACGAGCACTGAGCACGCAGCACCCTGAGTACTGAGCACTGAGCACCCAGCACCCCGAGCACTGAGCACCCAGCACCCTGTGTACTGAGCACTGAGTACCCAGTACCCCGAGCACTGAGACCAAGCACCCTGAGCACTGAGCACCCAGCACCCCGAGTACTGAGCACCCAGCACCCAGAGCACTGAGCACCCAGCACCCTGAGCACTGAGCACCCAGCACCCTGAGTACTGAGCACCCAGCACCCTGAGTACTGAACACCCAGCACCCCGAGCACTGAGCACCCAGCACCCTGAGCACTGAGCACCCAGCACCCTGAGTACTGAGCACCCAGCACCCTGAGTACTGAACACCCAGGACCCCGAGCACTGAGCACCCAGCACGCTGAGCACTGAGCACCGAGCACCCTGAGTACTGAGCAACCAGCACCCTGAGTACTGAGCACCCAGCACACTGAGCACTGAGCACCAAGCACCCTGAGCACTGAGCACCCAGCACCCTGAGTACTGAGCACCCAGCACCCTGAGTACTGAACACCCAGCACCCTGAGCACTGAGCACTGAGCACCCAACACCGTGAGCACTGAGCACTGAGCACCCAGCACCCTCAGCACTGAGCACCCAGCACCCCGAGCACTGAGCTCCCAGCACCCTGAGCACCCAGCACCCTGAGCACTGAGCACCCTGAGCACTGAGCAGTGAGCATCCAGCACCCTGAGTACTGAGCACCCAACACTCTGAGCACTGAGCACCCATTACGCTGAGTACTGAGCACTGAGCACCCAGCACCCTGAGTACTGAGCACCCAGCACCCCGAGCACTGAGCACCCAGCACCCTGTGTACTGAGCACCGAGCACCCCGAGCACTGAGCAACCAGCACCCAGAGTTCTGAGCACCCAGCACCCCGAGAATGAGCACCCAGCACCCCGAGCACTGAGCACCCAGCACCCTGAGCACTGAGCACCCTGCACCCTGAGTACTGAGCACCCTGAATACTGACCACCCAGCACCCTGAGTACTGAGCACCCTGCACCCCGAGCACTGAGCTCCCTGAGTACTGAGCACCCAGCACCCTGAGTACTGAGCACACAGCACCCTGAGTACTGAGCACTGAGCACCCAGAGAACTGAGCACCCAGCACCCCGAGGACTGAGCACCCAGCACCCTGTGCACTGAGCACTGAGCATCCAGCACCCCGAGCACTGAGCACCCTGAGCTCTTAGCCCCCTGAGTACTGAGCACCCAGCAGCCTGAGTACTGAGCACCGGGCACCCTGAGCACTGAGCACCCAGCACCCTGAGTACTGAGCACCCAGCACGCTGAGTACTGAGCACCGAGCACCCCGAGTACTGAGCACCCAGCACCCTGAGTACTGAGCACCGAGCACCCCGAGCACTGAGCACCCAGCACCCTGAGCACTGAGCACCCAGCACCCCGAGCACTGAGCACCCAGCACCCTGAGCACTGAGCCCCCAGCACCCCGAGTACTGAGCACCGAGCACCCCGAGAACTGAGCACCCAGCACCCCGAGCACTGAGCACTGAGCACCCTGGGCACTGAGCACCCAGCACCCCGAGTACTGAGCACTGAGCACCCTGAGTACTGAGCACCCAGCACCCCGAGTACTGAGCACTGAGCACTAGGAGTACTGAGCACCCAGCACCCTGAGCACTGAGCACTGAGAACCCTGAGTACTGAGCACCGAGCACCATGAGCACTGAGCACCCAGCACCCTGAGTACTCAGCACCGAGCTCCCCGAGCACTGAGCACCCAGCACCCTGAGCAGTGAGCACCCAGCACCCTGAGCCCTGAGCACCCTGAGTACTGAGCACTGAGCTCCCTGAGTACTGAGCACTGAGCACCCTGAGTACAGAGCACCCAGCACCCTGAGTACTGAGCACCCAGCACCCTGAGTACTGAGCACCCAGCACCCTGAGCAATGAGCACCCTGAGTACTGAGCACCCAGCACCCTGAGCACTGAGCACCCAGCACCCTGAGTACTGAGCAACCAGCATCCTGAGCACTGAGCACCCAGCACATTGAGTACTGAGCATCCAGCACCCCGAGCACTGAGCACCCTGAGTACTGAGCACCCAGCACCCTGAGTACTAAGCACCCAGCACTCTGAGCAATGATCACGCTGAGTACTGAGCACCCAGCACCTTGAGCACTGAGCACCGAGCACCCCGAGCACTGAGCACCCAGCACCCTGAGCACTGAGCACCCAGCACCCCGAGCACTGAGCACCCAGCACCCTGAATACTGAGCACTGAGCACCCAGCACCCCGAGCACTGAGCACCCAGCACCCTGAGAACTGAGCACTGAGCACCCAGCACCCCGAGCACTGAGCACCCAGCACCCTGAGCACTGAGCACCCAGCACCCGAGTACTGAGCACCCAGCACAATGAGTACTGAGCACCGAGCACCCCAAGTACTGAGCACCCAGCACCCCGAGCACTGAGCACCCAGCACCCCGAGCACTGAGCACCCAGCACCCCGAGCACTGAGCACCCAGCACCCCGAGCACTGAGCACCCAGCACCCTGAGCAATGAGCACCCAGCACCCCGAGCACCGAGCACCCTGAGTACTGAGCACCCAGCACCCTGAGTAGTGAGCACCCAGCACCCCGAGCACTGAGCACCCAGCACCCTGAGTAGTGAGCACCCAGCACCCCGAGCACTGAGCACCCAGCACCCTGAGTACTGAGCACCCAGCACCCTGATCAATGAGCACTGAGCACCCTAAGCACTGAGCACCCATCTCCCTGAGGACTGAGCACCCAGCACCCCGAGCACTGAGCACCTAGCACCCTGAGCCCTGAGCACCCTGAGTACTGAGCACTGAGCACCCTGAGTACTGAGCACTGAGCACCCTGAGTACTGAGCACCCAGCACCCTGAGTACTGAGCACCCAGCACCCTGAGTACTGAGCACCCAGCACCCTGAGCAATGAGCACCCTGAGTATTGAGCACCCAGCACCCTGAGCACTGAGCACCGAGCACCCCGAGTTCTGAGCACCAAGCACCCTGAGAACTAAGCACCAAGCACCCTGAGTACTGAGCACCCAGTACCCTGAGCACTGAGCACCCAGCACCCTGAGTACTGAGCACCCAGCGTACTGAGCACCGAGCACCCCGCACCCTGAGTACTGAGCACCCAGCACCCTGAGCACTGAGCACCCAGCACCCTGAGTACTGAGCACCGAGCACCATGAGTACTGAGCACCCAGCACCCCGAGCACTGAGCACCCAGCACCCCGAGCACTGAGAACACAGCACCCCGAGGACTGAGCACCCAGCACCCCGAGCACTGAGCACCCAGCACCCCGAGCACCGAGCACCCTGAGTACTAAGCACCGAGCACCCTGAGCACTGAGCACCCAGCACCCTGAGCACTGAGCACCCAGCACCCTGAGTACTGAGCACCCAGCACCCCGAGCACTGAGCACCCAGCACCCTGAGTACTGAGCACCCAGCACCCTGAGCACTGAGCACCGAGCACCCTGAGCACTGAGCACCCAGCACCCTGAGGACTGAGCACCCAGCACCCCGAGCACTGAGCACCCAGCACCCTGAGCACTGAGCACCCTGAGTACTGAGCACTGAGCACCCTGAGTACTGAGCACCCAGCACCCCGAGCACTGAGCACCCAGCACCCTGAGTACTGAGCACCCAGCACCCTGAGCACTGAGCACCGAGCACCCTGAGCACTGAGCACCCAGCACCCTGAGTACTGAGCACCCAGCACCCTGAGCACTGAGCACCCAGCACCCTGAGTACTGAGCACCCAACACCCTGAGTAATGAGCACCCAGCACCCCGAGCACTGAGCACCCAGCACCCTGAGTACTGAGCAGCCAGCACCCTGAGTACTGAGCACCCAGCGTACTGCGCACCGAGCACCCAGCACCCTGAGTACTGAGCACCGAGCACCCTGAGTACTGAGCAGCCAGCACCCTGAGTACTGAGCACCCAGCACCCTGAGCACTGAGCACCAATCACCCTGAGTACTGAGCACCGAGCACCCCGAGTACTGAGCACCCAGCACCGCGAGCACTGAGCACCCAGCACACCGAGCACTGAGCACCCAGCACCCCGAGCACTGAGCACCCAGCACCCCGAGCACTGAGCACCCAGCACCCCGAGCACTGAGCACCCAGCAACCCGAGCACTGAGCACCCTGAGTACTAAGCACCGAGCACCCTGAGCACTGAGCACCCAGCACCCTGAGTACTGAGCACCCAGCACCCTGATCACTGAGCACAGAGCACCCTGAGCACTGAGCACCCAGCACCCTGAGGACTGAGCACCCAGCACCCTGAGCACTGAGCACCCAGCACCCTGAGCACTGAGCACCCTGAGTACTGAGCACGGAGCACCCTGAGTACTGAGCACAGAGCACCCTGAGTACTGAGCACCCAGCACCCTGAGTACTGAGCACCCAGCACCCTGAGTACTGAGCACCCAGCACCCTGAGCACTGAGCACCCAGCACCCTGAGCACTGAGCACCCTGAGTACTGAGCACTGAGCACCCTGAGTACTGAGCACTGAGCACCCTGAGTACTGAGCACCCAGCACTCTGAGCACTGAGCACCCAGCACCCTGAGTACTGAGCACCGAGCACCCCAAGTACTGAGCACCCAGCACCCCGAGCACTGAGCACCCAGCACCCCGAGCACTGAGCACCCAGCACCCCGAGCACTGAGCACACAGCACCCCGAGCACTGAGCACCCAGCACCCCGAGCAATGAGCACCCAGCACCCCGAGCACCGAGCACCCTGAGTACTGAGCACCCAGCACCCTGATCAATGAGCACTGAGCACCGTGAGCACTGAGCACCCAGCACCCTGAGGACTGAGCACCCAGCACCCTGATCAATGTGCACTGAGCACCCTGAGCACTGAGCACCCAGCACCCTGAGGACTGAGCACCCAGCACCCCAAGCACTGAGCACCGAGCACCCTGAGCACTGAGAACCCAGCACCCTGAGCACTGAGCACCCAGCACCCCAAGCAGTGAGCACCCAGCACCCTGAGCACTGAGCACCCAGCACGCTGAGTACTGAGCAACGAGCACCATGAGTACTGAGCACCCAGCACCCCGAGCACTGAGCACCCAGCACCCGAGCACTGAGCACCCAGCACCCTGAGCACCGAGCAACCTGAGTACTAAGCACCGAGCACCCTGAGCACTGAGCACCCAGCACCCTGAGCACTGAGCACCCAGCACCCTGAGTACTGAGCACCCAGCACCCCGAGCACTGAGCACCCAGCACCCTGAGTACTGAGCACCCAGCACCCTGAGCACTGAGCACCGAGCACCCTGAGCACTGAGCACCCAGCACCCTGAGGACTGAGCACCCAGCACCCCGAGCACTGAGCACCCAGCACCCTGAGCACTGAGCACCCTGAATACTGAGCACTGAGCACCCTGAGTACTGAGCACCCAGCACCCTGAGTAATGAGCACCCAGCACTCCGAGCACTGAGTACCCAGCACCCCGAGCACTGAGCACCCAGCACCCCGAGCACTGAGCACACAGCACCCCGAGCACCGAGCACCCTGAGTACTAAGCACCGAGCACCCTGAGCACTGAGCACCCAGCACCCTGAGCACTGAGCACCCAGCACCCTGATCACTGAGCACCGAGCACCCTGAACACTGAGCACCCAGCACCCTGAGGACTGAGCACCCAGCAACCTGAGCACTGAGCACCCAGCATCCTGAGCACTGAGCACCCTGAGTACTGAGCACTGAGCACCCTGAGTACTGAGCACCCAGCACCCTGAGTACTGAGCACCCAGCACCCTGAGCACTGAGCACCGAGCACCCTGAGCACTGAGCACCCAGCACCCTGAGCACTGAGCACCCAGCACCCCGAGCAGTGAGCACCCAGCACCCTGAGCCCTGAGCACCCTGAGTACTGAGCACTGAGCACCCTGAGTACTGAGCACTGAGCACCCTGAGTACTGAGCACCCAGCACCCTGAGTACTGAGCACCGAGCACCCTGAGTACTGAGCACCCAGCACCCTGAGTACTGAGCACCCAGCACCCTGAGTACTGAGCAACCAGCACCCTGAGCACTGAGCACCCAGCACCCTGAGTACTGAGCATCCAGCACCCTGAGCACTGAGCACCCAGCACCCTGAGCACTGAGCACCCAGCACCCCGAGCATTGAGCACCCAGCATCCTGATTACTGAGCACCAAGCACCCCGAGCACTGAGCACAGAGCACCCCGAGCACTGAGCACCCAGCACCCCGAGCACTGAGCACCCAGCACCCTGAGTACTAAGCACCCAGCACCCTGAGTACTGAGCACCCAGCACCCTGAGTACTGAGCACCCAGCACCCTGAGTACTGAGCACCCAGCGTACTGAGCACCGAGCACCCCGAGCACTGAGCACCCAGCACCCTGAGTACTGAGCACCCAGCACCCTGAGCACTGAGCACCCAGCACCCTGAGTACTGAGCACCGAGAACCCTGAGTACTGAGCACCCAGCACCCTGAGTACTGAGCACGCAGCACCCTGAGTACTGAGCACCCAGCACCCTGAGCACTGAGCACCCAGCACCCTGAGTACTGAGCACTGAGCACCCCGAGTACTGAGCACCGAGCACCCCGAGCACTGAGCACCCAGCACCCCGAGCACCGAGCACACTGAGTACTGAGCACCCAGCACCCTAGGCACTGAGCACCCAGCACCCTGAGCACTGAGCACCCAGCACCCTGAGCACTGAGTACCCAGCACCCTGAGTACTGAGCACCGAGCACCCCGAGCACTGAGCACCCAGCACCCTGAGCACTGAGCACCCTTAGTACTGAGCACTGAGCACCCTGAGTACTGAGCACTGAGCACCCTGAGTACTGAGCACCCAGCACCCTGAGTACTGAGCACCCAGCACTCTGAGCAATGATCACCCTGAGTACTGAGCACCCAGCACCTTGAGCACTGAGCACCGAGCACCCCGAGCACTGAGCACCCAGCACCCGGAGTACTGAGCACCCAGCACCCTGAGTACTAAGCACCGAGCACCCTGAGTACTGAGCACCCAGCACCCTGAGCACTGAACACACAGCACCCGGAGTACTGAGCACCCCGAGCACTGAGCACCCAGCACTCTGAGTACTGAGCACCGAGCACCCCGAGCACTGAGCACCCAGCACCCCGAGCACTGAGCACCCAGCACCCCGAGCACTGAGCACCCAGCACCCTGAGTACTGAGCACCCAGAACCCTGAGTACTGAGCACCCAGGACCCCGAGCACTGAGCACCCAGCACCCTGAGCACTGAGCACCCAGCACCCTGAGTACTGAGCACCCAGAACCCTGAGTACTGAGCACCCAGCACCCTGAGTACTGAGCATCCAGCACCCCGAGCACTGAGCACCCAGCACCCTGAGTACTGAGCACTGAGCACCCAGCACCCCGAGCATTGAGCACCCAGCATCCTGATTACTGAGCACCAAGCACCCCGAGCACTGAGCACAGAGCACCCCGAGCACTGAGCACCCAGCACCCAGAGCACTGAGCACCCAGCACCCTGCGTACTAAGCACCCAGCACCCTGAGTACTGAGCACCCAGCACCCTGAGTACTGAGCACCCAGCACCCTGAGTACTGAGCACCCAGCGTACTGAGCACCCAGCGTACTGAGCACCGAGCACCCCGAGCACTGAGCACCCAGCACCCTGAGTACTGAGCACCCAGCACCCTGAGCACTGAGCACCCAGCACCCTGAGTACTGAGCACCGAGCACCCTGAGTACTGAGCACCCAGCACCCTGAGTACTGAGCACCCAGCACCCTGAGTACTGAGCACCCAGCGTACTGAGCACCGAGCACGCAGCACCCTGAGTACTGAGCACCCAGCACCCTGAGCACTGAGCACCCAGCACCCTGAGTACTGAGCACTGAGCACCCCGAGTACTGAGCACCGAGCACCCCGAGCACTGAGCACCCAGCACCCCGAGCACCGAGCACACTGAGTACTGAGCACCCAGCACCCTGAGCACTGAGCACCCAGCACCCTGAGCACTGAGCACCCAGCACCCTGAGCACTGAGTACCCAGCACCCTGAGTACTGAGCACCGAGCACCCCGAGCACTGAGCACCCAGCACCCTGAGCACTGACCACCCTTAGTACTGAGCACTGAGCACCCTGAGTACTGAGCACTGAGCACCCTGAGTACTGAGCACCCAGCACCCTGAGTACTGAGCACCCAGCACTCTGAGCAATGATCACCCTGAGTACTGAGCACCCAGCACCTTGAGCACTGAGCACCAAGCACCCCGAGCACTGAGCACAGAGCACCCCGAGCACTGAGCACCCAGCACCCAGAGCACTGAGCACCCAGCACCCTGCGTACTAAGCACCCAGCACCCTGAGTACTGAGCACCCAGCACCCTGAGTACTGAGCACCCAGCACCCTGAGTACTGAGCACCCAGCGTACTGAGCACCCAGCGTACTGAGCACCGAGCACCCCGAGCACTGAGCACCCAGCACCCTGAGTACTGAGCACCCAGCACCCTGAGCACTGAGCACCCAGCACCCTGAGTACTGAGCACCGAGCACCCTGAGTACTGAGCACCCAGCACCCTGAGTACTGAGCACCCAGCACCCTGAGTACTGAGCACCCAGCGTACTGAGCACCGAGCACGCAGCACCCTGAGTACTGAGCACCCAGCACCCTGAGCACTGAGCACCCAGCACCCTGAGTACTGAGCACTGAGCACCCCGAGTACTGAGCACCGAGCACCCCGAGCACTGAGCACCCAGCACCCCGAGCACCGAGCACACTGAGTACTGAGCACCCAGCACCCTGAGCACTGAGCACCCAGCACCCTGAGCACTGAGCACCCAGCACCCTGAGCACTGAGTACCCAGCACCCTGAGTACTGAGCACCGAGCACCCCGAGCACTGAGCACCCAGCACCCTGAGCACTGACCACCCTTAGTACTGAGCACTGAGCACCCTGAGTACTGAGCACTGAGCACCCTGAGTACTGAGCACCCAGCACCCTGAGTACTGAGCACCCAGCACTCTGAGCAATGATCACCCTGAGTACTGAGCACCCAGCACCTTGAGCACTGAGCACCGAGCACCCCGAGCACTGAGCACCCAGCACCCGGAGTACTGAGCACCCAGCACCCTGAGTACTAAGCACCGAGCACCCTGAGTACTGAGCACCCAGCACCCTGAGCACTGAACACACAGCACCCGGAGTACTGAGCACCCCGAGCACTGAGCACCCAGCACCCCGAGCACTGAGCACCCAGCACCCCGAGCACTGAGCACCCAGCACCCTGAGTACTGAGCACCCAGAACCCTGAGTACTGAGCACCCAGGACCCCGAGCACTGAGCACCCAGCACCCTGAGCACTGAGCACCCAGCACCCTGAGCACTGAGCACCCAGCACCCCGAGCACTGAGCAACAAGCACCCTGAGTACTGAGCACTGAACACCCAGCACCCCGAGCACTGAGCACCCAGCACCCTGAGTACTGAGCACTGAGCACCCAGCACCCCGAGCACTGAGCACCCAGCACCCTGAGCACTGAGCACCCAGCACCCGAGTACTCAGCACCCAGCACAATGAGTACTGAGCAACCAGCTCCCTGAGTACTGACCACCCAGCACCCCGAGTACTGAGCACCCAGCACCCTGAGTACTGAGCACTCAGCACCCTGAGCACTGAGGACCCAGCACCCTGAGTACTGAGCACCGAGCACCCTGAGTACTGAGCACCCAGCACCCTGAGTACTGAGCACCCAGCACACTGAGTACTGAGCACCCAGCACCCTGAGCACTGATCACCCAGCACCCTGAGTACTGAGCACCGAGTACCCTGAGTACTGAGCACCCAGCTCCCCGAGCACTGAGCACGCAGCACCCTGAGTACTGAGCACTGAGCACCCAGTACCCCGAGCACTGAGCACCCAGCATCCTGTGTACTGAGCACTGAGTACCCAGTACCCCGAGCACTGAGACCTAGCACCCCGAGCACTGAGCTCCCAGCACCCTGAGCACCCAGCACCCTGAGCACTGAGCACTGAGCACCCAACACCGTGAGCACTGAGCACTGAGCACCCAGCACCCTCAGCACTGAGCACCCAGCACCCCGAGCACTGAGCTCCCAGCACCCTGAGCACCCAGCACCCTGAGCACTGAGCACCCTGAGCACTGAGCAGTGAGCACCCAGCACCCTGAGTACTGAGCACCCAACACTCTGAGCACTGAGCACCCAGCACGCTGAGTACTGAGCACTGAGCACCCAGCACCCTGAGTACTGAGCACCCAGCACCCCGAGCACTGAGCACCCAGCACCCTGTGTACTGAGCACCGAGCACCCCGAGCACTGAGCAACCAGCACCCAGAGTACTGAGCACCCAGCACCCCGAGAATGAGCACCCAGCACCCCGAGCACTGAGCACCCAGCACCCTGAGCACTGAGCACCCAGCACCCTGAGTACTGAGCACCCTGAATACTGACCACCCAGCACCCTGAGTACTGAGCACCCTGCACCCCGAGCACTGAGCTCCCTGAGTACTGAGCACCCAGCACCCTGAGTACTGAGCACACAGCACCCTGAGTACTGAGCACTGAGCACCCAGAGAACTGAGCACCCAGCACCCCGAGGACTGAGCACCCAGCACCCTGTGCACTGAGCACTGAGCATCCAGCACCCCGAGCACTGAGCACCCTGAGCTCTTAGCCCCCTGAGTACTGAGCACCCAGCAGCCTGAGTACTGAGCACCGGGCACCCTGAGCACTGAGCACCCAGCACCCTGAGTACTGAGCACCCAGCACCCTGAGTACTGAGCACCGAGCACCCCGAGTACTGAGCACCCAGCACCCTGAGTACTGAGCACCGAGCACCCCGAGCACTGAGCACCCAGCACCCTGAGCACTGAGCACCCAGCACCCCGAGCACTGAGCACCCAGCACCCTGAGCACTGAGCCCCCAGCACCCCGAGTACTGAGCACCGAGCACCCCGAGAACTGAGCACCCAGCACCCCGAGCACTGAGCACTGAGCACCCTGGGCACTGAGCACCCAGCACCCCGAGTACTGAGCACTGAGCACCCTGAGTACTGAGCACCCAGCACCCCGAGTACTGAGCACTGAGCACTAGGAGTACTGAGCACCCAGCACCCTGAGCACTGAGCACTGAGAACCCTGAGTACTGAGCACCGAGCACCACGAGCACTGAGCACCCAGCACCCTGAGTACTCAGCACCGAGCTCCCCGAGCACTGAGCACCCAGCACCCTGAGCAGTGAGCACCCAGCACCCTGAGCCCTGAGCACCCTGAGTACTGAGCACTGAGCTCCCTGAGTACTGAGCACTGAGCACCCTGAGTACAGAGCACCCAGCACCCTGAGTACTGAGCACCCAGCACCCTGAGTACTGAGCACCCAGCACCCTGAGCAATGAGCACCCTGAGTACTGAGCACCCAGCACCCTGAGCACTGAGCACCCAGCACCCTGAGTACTGAGCAACCAGCACCCTGAGCACTGAGCACCCAGCACATTGAGTACTGAGCATCCAGCACCCCGAGCACTGAGCACCCTGAGTACTGAGCACCCAGCACCCTGAGTACTAAGCACCCAGCACTCTGAGCAATGATCACCCTGAGTACTGAGCACCCAGCACCTTGAGCACTGAGCACCGAGCACCCCGAGCACTGAGCACCCAGCACCCTGAGCACTGAGCACCCAGCACCCCGAGCACTGAGCACCCAGCACCCTGAATACTGAGCACTGAGCACCCAGCACCCCGAGCACTGAGCACCCAGCACCCTGAGAACTGAGCACTGAGCACCCAGCACCCCGAGCACTGAGCACCCAGCACCCTGAGCACTGAGCACCCAGCACCCGAGTACTGAGCACCCAGCACAATGAGTACTGAGCACCGAGCACCCCAAGAACTGAGCACCCAGCACCCCGAGCACTGAGCACCCAGCACCCCGAGCACTGAGCACCCAGCACCCCGAGCACTGAGCACCCAGCACCCCGAGCACTGAGCACCCAGCACCCTGAGCAATGAGCACCCAGCACCCCGAGCACCGAGCACCCTGAGTACTGAGCACCCAGCACCCTGAGTAGTGAGCACCCAGCACCCCGAGCACTGAGCACCCAGCACCCTGAGTAGTGAGCACCCAGCACCCCGAGCACTGAGCACCCAGCACCCTGAGTACTGAGCACCCAGCACCCTGATCAATGAGCACTGAGCACCCTAAGCACTGAGCACCCATCTCCCTGAGGACTGAGCACCCAGCACCCCGAGCACTGAGCACCCAGCACCCTGAGCCCTGAGCACCCTGAGTACTGAGCACTGAGCACCCTGAGTACTGAGCACTGAGCACCCTGAGTACTGAGCACCCAGCACCCTGAGTACTGAGCACCCAGCACCCTGAGTACTGAGCACCCAGCACCCTGAGCAATGAGCACCCTGAGTATTGAGCACCCAGCACCCTGAGCACTGAGCACCGAGCACCCCGAGTTCTGAGCACCAAGCACCCTGAGAACTAAGCACCAAGCACCCTGAGTACTGAGCACCCAGTACCCTGAGCACTGAGCACCCAGCACCCTGAGTACTGAGCACCCAGCGTACTGAGCACCGAGCACCCCGCACCCTGAGTACTGAGCACCCAGCACCCTGAGCACTGAGCACCCAGCACCCTGAGTACTGAGCACCGAGCACCATGAGTACTGAGCACCCAGCACCCCGAGCACTGAGCACCCAGCACCCCGAGCACTGAGAACACAGCACCCCGAGGACTGAGCACCCAGCACCCCGAGCACTGAGCACCCAGCACCCCGAGCACCGAGCACCCTGAGTACTAAGCACCGAGCACCCTGAGCACTGAGCACCCAGCACCCTGAGCACTGAGCACCCAGCACCCTGAGTACTGAGCACCCAGCACCCCGAGCACTGAGCACCCAGCACCCTGAGTACTGAGCACCCAGCACCCTGAGCACTGAGCACCGAGCACCCTGAGCACTGAGCACCCAGCACCCTGAGGACTGAGCACCCAGCACCCCGAGCACTGAGCACCCAGCACCCTGAGCACTGAGCACCCTGAGTACTGAGCACTGAGCACCCTGAGTACTGAGCACTGAGCACCCTGAGTACTGAGCACCCAGCACCCTGAGTACTGAGCACCCAGCACCCTGAGCACTGAGTACCCAGCACCCTGAGCACTGAGTACCCAGCACCCTGAGCACTGAGCACCCAGCACCCTGAGCACTGAGCACACAGCACCTTGAGCACTGAGCACCCAGCACACTGAGTACTGAGCACTGAACACCCAGCACCCCGAGCACTGAGCACCCAGCACCCTGAGTACTGAGCACCCAGCACCCTGAGCACTGAGCACCCAGCACCCTGAGTACTGAGCACCCAACACCCTGAGTAATGAGCACCCAGCACCCCGAGCACTGAGCACCCAGCACCCTGAGTACTGAGCAGCCAGCACCCTGAGTACTGAGCACCCAGCGTACTGCGCACCGAGCACCCAGCACCCTGAGTACTGAGCACCGAGCACCCTGAGTACTGAGCAGCCAGCACCCTGAGTACTGAGCACCCAGCACCCTGAGCACTGAGCACCAAGCACCCTGAGTTCTGAGTACCGAGCACACCGAGTACTGAGCACCCAGCACCGCGAGCACTGAGCACCCAGCACACCGAGCACTGAGCACCCAGCACCCCGAGCACTGAGCACCCAGCACCCCGAGCACTGAGCACCCAGCACCCCGAGCACTGAGCACCCAGCACCCCGAGCACTGAGCACCCTGAGTACTAAGCACCGAGCACCCTGAGCACTGAGCACCCAGCACCCTGAGTACTGAGCACCCAGCACCCTGATCACTGAGCACAGAGCACCCTGAGTACTGAGCACCCAGCACCCTGAGGACTGAGCACCCAGCACCCTGAGCACTGAGCACCCTGAGTACTGAGCACTGAGCACCCTGAGTACTGAGCACTGAGCACCCTGAGTACTGAGCACCCAGCACCCTGAGTACTGAGCACCCAGCACCCTGAGTACTGAGCACCCAGCACCCTGAGCACTGAGCACCCAGCACCCTGAGCACTGAGCACCCTGAGTACTGAGCACTGAGCACCCTGAGTACTGAGCACTGAGCACCCTGAGTACTGAGCACCCAGCACTCTGAGCACTGAGCACCCAGCACCCTGAGTACTGAGCACCGAGCAACCCAAGTACTGAGCACCCAGCAGCCCGAGCACTGAGCACCCAGCACCCCGAGCACTGAGCACCCAGCACCCCGAGCACTGAGCACCCAGCACCCCGAGCACTGAGCACCCAGCACCCCGAGCAATGAGCACCCAGCACCCCGAGCACCGAGCACCCTGAGTACTGAGCACCCAGCACCCTGATCAATGAGCACTGAGCACCCTGAGCACTGAGCACCCAGCACCCTGAGGACTGAGCACCCAGCACCCTGATCAATGTGCACTGAGCACCCTGAGCACTGAGCACCCAGCACCCTGAGGACTGAGCACCCAGCACCCCGAGCACTGAGCACCGAGCACCCTGAGCACTGAGAACCCAGCACCCTGAACACTGAGCACCCAGCACCCCAAGCAGTGAGCACCCAGCACCCTGAGCCCTGAGCACCCTGAGTACTGAGCACTGAGCACCCTGAGTACTGAGCACTGAGCACCCTGAGTACTGAGCACCCAGCACCCTGAGTACTGAGCACCCAGCACCCTGAGTACTGAGCACCCAGCACCCTGAGCAATGAGCACCCTGAGTATTCAGCACCCAGCACCCTGAGCACTGAGCACCGAGCACCCCGAGTTCTGAGCACCAAGCACCCTGAGTACTAAGCACCAAACACCCTGAGTACTGAGCACCCAGTACCCTGAGCACTGAGCACCCAGCACCCTGAGTACTGAGCACCCAGCGTACTGAGCACCGAGCACCCAGCACCCTGAGTACTGAGCACCCAGCACCCTGAGCACTGAGCACCCAGCACGCTGAGTACTGAGCAACGAGCACCATGAGTACTGAGCACCCAGCACCCCGAGCACTGAGCACCCAGCACCCGAGCACTGAGAACACAGCACCCCGAGGACTGAGCACCCAGCACCCCGAGCACTGAGCACCCAGCACCCTGAGCACCGAGCAACCTGAGTACTAAGCACCGAGCACCCTGAGCACTGAGCACCCAGCACCCTGAGCACTGAGCACCCAGCACCCTGAGTACTGAGCACCCAGCACCCCGAGCACTGAGCACCCAGCACCCTGAGTACTGAGCACCCAGCACCCTGAGCACTGAGCACCGAGCACCCTGAGCACTGAGCACCCAGCACCCTGAGTACTGAGCACCCAGCACCCTGAGCACTGATCACCCAGCACCCTGAGTACTGAGCACCGAGTACCCTGAGTACTGAGCACCCAGCTCCCCGAGCACTGAGCACGCAGCACCCTGAGTACTGAGCACTGAGCACCCAGTACCCCGAGCACTGAGCACCCAGCACCCTGTGTACTGAGCACTGAGTACCCAGTACCCCGAGCACTGAGACCTAGCACCCTGAGCACTGAGCACCCAGCACCCCGAGTACTGAGCACCCAGCACCCAGAGCACTGAGCACCCAACACCCTGAGCACTGAGCACCCAGCACCCTGAGTACTGAGCACCCAGCACCCTGAGTACTGAACACCCAGCACCCCGAGCACTGAGCACCCAGCACCCTGAGCACTGAGCACCCAGCACCCTGAGTACTGAGCACCCAGCACCCTGAGTACTGAACACCCAGGACCCCGAGCACTGAGCACCCAGCACGCTGAGCACTGAGCACCGAGCACCCTGAGTACTGAGCACCCAGCACCCTGAGTACTGAGCACCCAGCACCCTGAGTACTGAACACCCAGGACCCCGAGCACTGAGCACCCAGCACGCTGAGCACTGAGCACCGAGCACCCTGAGTACTGAGCACCCAGCACCCTGAGTACTGAGCACCCAGCACCCTGAGTACTGAACACCCAGCACCCTGAGCACTGAGCACTGAGCACCCAACACCGTGAGCACTGAGCACTGAGCACCCAGCACCCTCAGCACTGAGCACCCAGCACCCCGAACACTGAGCTCCCAGCACCCTGAGCACCCAGCACCCTGAGCACTGAGCACCCTGAGCACTGAGCAGTGAGCACCCAGCACCCTGAGTACTGAGCACCCAACACTCTGAGCACTGAGCACCCAGCACGCTGAGTACTGAGCACTGAGCACCCAGCACCCTGAGTACTGAGCACCCAGCACCCCGAGCACTGAGCACCCAGCACCCTGTGTACTGAGCACCGAGCACCCCGAGCACTGAGCAACCAGCACCCAGAGTACTGAGCACCCAGCACCCCGAGAATGAGCACCCAGCACCCCGAGCACTGAGCACCCAGCACCCTGAGCACTGAGCACCCAGCACCCTGAGTACTGAGCACCCTGAATACTGACCACCCAGCACCCTGAGTACTGAGCACCCTGCACCCCGAGCACTGAGCTCCCTGAGTACTGAGCACCCAGCACCCTGAGTACTGAGCACACAGCACCCTGAGTACTGAGCACTGAGCACCCAGAGAACTGAGCACCCAGCACCCCGAGGACTGAGCACCCAGCACCCTGTGCACTGAGCACTGAGCATCCAGCACCCCGAGCACTGAGCACCCTGAGCTCTTAGCCCCCTGAGTACTGAGCACCCAGCAGCCTGAGTACTGAGCACCGGGCACCCTGAGCACTGAGCACCCAGCACCCTGAGTACTGAGCACCCAGCACCCTGAGTACTGAGCACCGAGCACCCCGAGTACTGAGCACCCAGCACCCTGAGTACTGAGCACCGAGCACCCCGAGCACTGAGCACCCAGCACCCTGAGCACTGAGCACCCAGCACCCCGAGCACTGAGCACCCAGCACCCTGAGCACTGAGCACCGAGCACCCCGAGAACTGAGCACCCAGCACCCCGAGCACTGAGCACTGAGCACCCTGGGCACTGAGCACCCAGCACCCCGAGTACTGAGCACTGAGCACCCTGAGTACTGAGCACCCAGCACCCCGAGTACTGAGCACTGAGCACTAGGAGTACTGAGCACCCAGCACCCTGAGCACTGAGCACTGAGAACCCTGAGTACTGAGCACCGAGCACCACGAGCACTGAGCACCCAGCACCCTGAGTACTCAGCACCGAGCTCCCCGAGCACTGAGCACCCAGCACCCTGAGCAGTGAGCACCCAGCACCCTGAGCCCTGAGCACCCTGAGTACTGAGCACTGAGCTCCCTGAGTACTGAGCACTGAGCACCCTGAGTACAGAGCACCCAGCACCCTGAGTACTGAGCACCCAGCACCCTGAGTACTGAGCACCCAGCACCCTGAGCAATGAGCACCCTGAGTACTGAGCACCCAGCACCCTGAGCACTGAGCACCCAGCACCCTGAGTACTGAGCAACCAGCACCCTGAGCACTGAGCACCCAGCACATTGAGTACTGAGCATCCAGCACCCCGAGCACTGAGCACCCTGAGTACTGAGCACCCAGCACCCTGAGTACTAAGCACCCAGCACTCTGAGCAATGATCACCCTGAGTACTGAGCACCCAGCACCTTGAGCACTGAGCACCGAGCACCCCGAGCACTGAGCACCCAGCACCCTGAGCACTGAGCACCCAGCACCCCGAGCACTGAGCACCCAGCACCCTGAATACTGAGCACTGAGCACCCAGCACCCCGAGCACTGAGCACCCAGCACCCTGAGAACTGAGCACTGAGCACCCAGCACCCCGAGCACTGAGCACCCAGCACCCTGAGCACTGAGCACCCAGCACCCGAGTACTGAGCACCCAGCACAATGAGTACTGAGCACCGAGCACCCCAAGTACTGAGCACCCAGCACCCCGAGCACTGAGCACCCAGCACCCCGAGCACTGAGCACCCAGCACCCCGAGCACTGAGCACCCAGCACCCCGAGCACTGAGCACCCAGCACCCTGAGCAATGAGCACCCAGCACCCTGAGTACTGAGCACCCAGCACCCTGAGCACTGAGCACCCAGCACCCTGAGTACTGAGCACCCAGCACCCCGAGCACTGAGCACCCAGCACCCTGAGTACTGAGCACCCAGCACCCTGAGCACTGAGCACCGAGCACCCTGAGCACTGAGCACCCAGCACCCTGAGGACTGAGCACCCAGCACCCCGAGCACTGAGCACCCAGCACCCTGAGTACTGAGCACCCAGCACCCTGAGCACTGAGCACCGAGCACCCTGAGCACTGAGCACCCAGCACCCTGAGGACTGAGCACCCAGCACCCCGAGCACTGAGCACCCAGCACCCTGAGCACTGAGCACCCTGAGTACTGAGCACTGAGAACCCTGAGTACTGAGCACTGAGCACCCTGAGTACTGAGCACCCAGCACCCTGAGTACTGAGCACCCAGCACCCTGAGCACTGAGCACCCAGCACCCTGAGCACTGAGCACCGAGCACCCTGAGTACTAAGCACCGAGCACCCTGAGCACTGAGCACCCAGCACCCTGAGCACTGAGCACCCAGCACCCTGAGTACTGAGCACCCAGCACCCCGAGCACTGAGCACCCAGCACCCTGAGTACTGAGCACCCAGCACCCTGAGCACTGAGCACCGAGCACCCTGAGCACTGAGCACCCAGCACCCTGAGGACTGAGCACCCAGCACCCCGAGCACTGAGCACCCAGCACCCTGAGCACTGAGCACCCTGAGTACTAAGCACTGAGCACCCTGAGTACTGAGCACTGAGCACCCTGAGTACTGAGCACCCAGCACCCTGAGTACTGAGCACTGAGCACCCTGAGCACTGAGTACCCAGCACCCTGAGCACTGAGTACCCAGCACCCTGAGCACTGAGCACCCAGCACCCTGAGCACTGAGCACACAGCACCTTGAGCACTGAGCACCCAGCACACTGAGTACTGAGCACTGAGCACCCAGCACCCCGAGCACTGAGCACCCAGCACCCTGAGTACTGAGCACCCAGCACCCTGAGCACTGAGCACCCAGCACCCTGAGTACTGAGCACCCAACACCCTGAGTAATGAGCACCCAGCACCCCGAGCACTGAGCACCCAGCACCCTGAGTACTGAGCAGCCAGCACCCTGAGTACTGAGCACCCAGCGTACTGCGCACCGAGCACCCAGCACCCTGAGTACTGAGCACCGAGCACCCTGAGTACTGAGCAGCCAGCACCCTGAGTACTGAGCACCCAGCACCCTGAGCACTGAGCACCAAGCACCCTGAGTTCTGAGCACCGAGCACACCGAGTACTGAGCACCCAGCACCGCGAGCACTGAGCACCCAGCACACCGAGCACTGAGCACCCAGCACCCCGAGCACTGAGCACCCAGCACCCCGAGCACTGAGCACCCAGCACCCCGAGCACTGAGCACCCAGCACCCCGAGCACTGAGCACCCTGAGTACTAAGCACCGAGCACCCTGAGCACTGAGCACCCAGCACCCTGAGTACTGAGCACCCAGCACCCTGATCACTGAGCACAGAGCACCCTGAGCACTGAGCACCCAGCACCCTGAGGACTGAGCACCCAGCACCCTGAGCACTGAGCACCCAGCACCCTGAGCACTGAGCACCCTGAGTACTGAGCACTGAGCACCCTGAGTACTGAGCACCCAGCACCCTGAGTACTGAGCACCCAGCACCCTGAGTACTGAGCACCCAGCACCCTGAGTACTGAGCACCCAGCACCCTGAGCACTGAGCACCCAGCACCCTGAGCACTGAGCACCCTGAGTACTGAGCACTGAGCACCCTGAGTACTGAGCACTGAGCACCCTGAGTACTGAGCACCCAGCACTCTGAGCACTGAGCACCCAGCACCCTGAGTACTGAGCACCGAGCACCCCAAGTACTGAGCACCCAGCACCCCGAGCACTGAGCACCCAGCACCCCGAGCACTGAGCACCCAGCACCCCGAGCACTGAGCACCCAGCACCCCGAGCACTGAGCACCCAGCACCCCGAGCAATGAACACCCAGCACCCCGAGCACCGAGCACCCTGAGTACTGAGCACCCAGCACCCTGATCAATGAGCACTGAGCACCCTGAGCACTGAGCACCCAGCACCCTGAGGACTGAGCACCCAGCACCCTGATCAATGTGCACTGAGCACCCTGAGCACTGAGCACCCAGCACCCTGAGGACTGAGCACCCAGCACCCCGAGCACTGAGCACCGAGCACCCTGAGCACTGAGAACCCAGCAGCCTGAGCACTGAGCACCCAGCACCCCAAGCAGTGAGCACCCAGCACCCTGAGCCCTGAGCACCCTGAGTACTGAGCACTGAGCACCCTGAGTACTGAGCACTGAGCACCCTGAGTACTGAGCACCCAGCACCCTGAGTACTGAGCACCCAGCACCCTGAGTACTGAGCACCCAGCACCCTGAGCAATGAGCACCCTGAGTATTCAGCACCCAGCACCCTGAGCACTGAGCACCGAGCACCCCGAGTTCTGAGCACCAAGTACCCTGAGTACTAAGCACCAAACACCCTGAGTACTGAGCACCCAGTACCCTGAGCACTGAGCACCCAGCACCCTGAGTACTGAGCACCCAGCGTACTGAGCACCGAGCACCCAGCACCCTGAGTACTGAGCACCCAGCACCCTGAGCACTGAGCACCCAGCACGCTGAGTACTGAGCAACGAGCACCATGAGTACTGAGCACCCAGCACCCCGAGCACTGAGCACCCAGCACCCGAGCACTGAGAACACAGCACCCCGAGGACTGAGCACCCAGCACCCCGAGCACTGAGCACCCAGCACCCTGAGCACCGAGCAACCTGAGTACTAAGCACCGAGCACCCTGAGCACTGAGCACCCAGCACCCTGAGCAATGAGCACCCAGCACCCTGAGTACTGAGCACCCAGCACCCCGAGCACTGAGCACCCAGCACCCTGAGTACTGAGCACCCAGCACCCTGAGCACTGAGCACCGAGCACCCTGAGCACTGAGCACCCAGCACCCTGAGGACTGAGCACCCAGCACCCCGAGCACTGAGCACCCAGCACCCTGAGCACTGAGCACCCTGAATACTGAGCACTGAGCACCCTGAGTACTGAGCACCCAGCACCCTGAGTAATGAGCACCCAGCACTCTGAGCACTGAGTACCCAGCACCCTGAGCACTGAGTACCCAGCACCCTGAGCACTGAGCACCCAGCACCCTGAGCACTGAGCACACAGCACCCTGAGCACTGAGCACCCAGCACACTGAGTACTGAGCACTGAGCACCCAGCACCCCGAGCACTGAGCACCCAGCACCCTGAGTACTGAGCACCCAGCACCCTGAGCACTGAGCACCCAGCACCCCGAGTACTGAGCACCCAACACCCTGAGTAATGAGCACCCAGCACCCCGAGCACTGAGCACCCAGCACCCTGATTACTGAGCAGCCAGCACCCTGAGTACTGAGCACCCAGCATACTGAGCACCGAGCACTCCGAGCACTGAGCACCCAGCACCCTGAGTACTGAGCACCCAGCACCCTGAGCACCCAGCACCCTGAGTACTGAGCACCCAGCGCCCCGAGCACTGAGCACCCAGAACCCCGAGCACTGAGCACCCAGCACCTCGAGCACTGAGCACCCAGCACCCCGAGCACTGAGCACCCAGCACCCTGAGTACTGAGCACCCAGCACCCTGAGTACTGAGCACCCAGCACCCTGAGCACTGAGCACCCAGCACCCTGAGTACTGAGCACCCAACACCCCAAGCACTGAGCACCCTGAGTACTGAGCACCCAGCACCCCGAGCACTGATCACCCAGCACCCTGAGTACTGAGCACCGAGCACCCTGAGTACTGAGCAGCCAGCACCCTGAGTACTGAGCACCCAGCGTACTGAGCACCGAGCACCCAGCACCCTGAGTACTGAGCACCCAGCACCCTGAGCACTGAGCACCCAGCACCCTGAGTACTGAGCACCGAGCACCCCAAGTACTGAGCACCCAGCACCCCGAGCACTGAGCACCCAGCACCCCGAGCACTGAGCATCCAGCACCCCGAGCACTGAGCACCCAGCACCCCGAGCACTGAGCACTCAGCACCCCGAGCAATGAGCACCCAGCACCCCGAGCACCGAGCACCCTGAGTACTGAGCACCCAGCACCCTGAGTAGTGAGCACCCAGCACCCCGAGCACTGAGCACCCAGCACCCTGAGTACTGAGCACCCAGCACCCCGAGCACTGAGAACGCAGCACCCTGAGTACTGAGCACCCAGCACCCTGATCAATGAGCACTGAGCACCGTGAGCACTGAGCACCCAGCACCCTGAGGACTGAGCACCCAGCAGCCCGAGCACTGAGCACCCAGCACCCTGAGCACTGAGCACCCTGAGTACTGAGCACTGAGCACCCTGAGTACTGAGCACCCAGCACCCTGAGTACTGAGCACCCAGCACCCTGAGCACTGAGCACCGAGCACCCTGAGCACTGAGAACCCAGCACCCTGAGCACTGAGCACCCAGCACCCCAAGCAGTGAGCACCCAGCAACCTGAGCCCTGAGCACCCTGAGTACTGAGCACTGAGCACCCTGAGTACTGAGCACTGAGCACCCTGAGTACTGAGCACCCAGCACCCTGAGTACTGAGCACCCAGCACCCTGAGTACTGAGCACCCAGCACCCTGAGCAATGAGCACCCTGAGTATTGAGCACCCAGCACCCTGAGCACTGAGCACCGAGCACCCTGAGTTCTGAGCACCAAGCACCCTGAGTACTAAGCACCAAACACCCTGAGTACTGAGCACCCAGTACCCTGAGCACTGAGCACCCAGCACCCTGAGTACTGAGCACCCAGCGTACTGAGCACCGAGCACCCAGCACCCTGAGTACTGAGCACCCAGCACCCTGAGCACTGAGCACCCAGCACGCTGAGTACTGAGCACCGAGCACCATGAGTACTGAGCACCCAGCACCCCGAGCACTGAGCACCCAGCACCCCGAGCACTGAGAACACAGCACCCCGAGGACTGAGCACCCAGCACCCCGAGCACTGAGCACCCAGCACCCTGAGCACCGAGCACCCTGAGTACTAAGCACCGAGCACCCTGAGCACTGAGCACCCAGCACCCTGAGCACTGAGCACCCAGCACCCTGAGTACTGAGCACCCAGCACCCCGAGCACTGAGCACCCAGCACCCTGAGTACTGAGCACCCAGCACCCTGAGCACTGAGCACCGAGCACCCTGAGCACTGAGCACCCAGCACCCTGAGGACTGAGCACCCAGCACCCCGAGCACTGAGCACCCAGCACCCTTAGCACTGAGCACCCTGAATACTGAGCACTGAGCACCCTGAGTACTGAGCACCCAGCACCCTGAGTACTGAGCACCCAGCACCCCGAGCACTGAGTACCCAGCACACTGAGCACTGAGTACCCAGCACCCTGAGCACTGAGCACCCAGCACCCTGAGCACTGAGCACACAGCACCCTGAGCACTGAGCACCCAGCACACTGAGTACTGAGCACTGAGCACCCAGCACACTGAGTACTGAGCACTGAGCACCCAGCACCCCGAGCACTGAGCACCCAGCACCCTGAGTACTGAGCACCCAGCACCCCGAGCACTGAGCACCCAGCACCCTGAGTACTGAGCAGCCAGCACCCTGAATACTGAGCACCCAGCGTACTGAGCACCGAGCACCCAGCACCCTGAGTACTGAGCACCGAGCACCCTGAGTACTGAGCAGCCAGCACCCTGAGTACTGAACACCCAGCACCCCGAGCACTGAGCACCCAGCACCCCGAGCACTGAGCACCCAGCACCCTGAGCACTGAGCACCAAGCACCCTGAGTACTGAGCACCGAGCACCCCGAGTACTGAACACCCAGCACCCCGAGCACTGAGCACCCAGCACACCGAGCACTGAGCACCCAGAACCCCGAGCACTGAGCACCCAGCACCCCGAGCACTGAGCACCCAGCACCCCGAGCACTGAGCACACAGCACCCCGAGCACCGAGCACCCTGAGTACTAAGCACCGAGCACCCTGAGCACTGAGCACCCAGCACCCTGAGCACTGAGCACCCAGCACCCTGATCACTGAGCACCGAGCACCCTGAACTCTGAGCACCCAGCACCCTGAGGACTGAGCACCCAGCACCCTGAGCCCTGAGCACCCAGCATCCTGAGCACTGAGCACCCTGAGTACTGAGCACTGAGCACCCTGAGTACTGAGCACCCAGCACCCTGAGTACTGAGCACCCAGCACCCTGAGCACTGAGCACCGAGCACCCTGAGCACTGAGCACCCAGCACCCTGAGCACTGAGCACCCAGCACCCCGAGCAGTGAGCACCCAGCACCCTGAGCCCTGAGCACCCTGAGTACTGAGCACTGAGCACCCTGAGTACTGAGCACTGAGCACCCTGAGTACTGAGCACCCAGCCCCCTGAGTACTGAGCACCGAGCACCCTGAGTACTGAGCACCCAGCACCCTGAGTACTGAGCACCCAGCACCCTGAGTACTGAGCAACCAGCACCCTGAGCACTGAGCACCCAGCACCCTGAGTACTGAGCATCCAGCACCCCGAGCACTGAGCACCCAGCACCCTGAGTACTGAGCACTGAGCACCCAGCACCCCGAGCATTGAGCACCCAGCATCCTGATTACTGAGCACCAAGCACCCCGAGCACTGAGCACCGAGCACCCCGAGCACTGAGCACCCAGCACCCCGAGCACTGAGCACCCAGCACCCTGAGTACTAAGCACCCAGCACCCTGAGTACTGAGCACCCAGCACCCTGAGTACTGAGCAGCCAGCACCCTGAATACTGAGCACCCAGCGTACTGAGCACCGAGCACCCCGAGCACTGAGCACCCAGCACCCTGAGTACTGAGCACCCAGCACCCTGAGCACTGAGCACCCAGCACCCTGAGTACTGAGCACCGAGCACCCTGAGTACTGAGCACCCAGCACCCTGAGTACTGAGCACCCAGCACCCTGAGTACTGAGCACCCAGCGTACTGAGCACCGAGCACGCAGCACCCTGAGTACTGAGCACCCAGCACCCTGAGCACTGAGCACCCAGCACCCTGAGTACTGAGCACTGAGCACCCCGAGTACTGAGCACCGAGCACCCCGAGCACCGAGCACACTGAGTACTGAGCACCCAGCACCCTGAGCACTGAGCACCCAGCACCCTGAGCACTGAGCACCCAGCACCCTGAGCACTGAGTACCCAGCACCCTGAGTACTGAGCACCGAGCACCCCGAGCACTGAGCACCCAGCACCCTGAGCACTGAGCACCCTTAGTACTGAGCACTGAGCACCCTGAGTACTGAGCACTGAGCACCCTGAGTACTGAGCACCCAGCACCCTGAGTACTGAGCACCCAGCACTCTGAGCAATGATCACCCTGAGTACTGAGCACCCAGCACCTTGAGCACTGAGCACCGAGCACCCCGAGCACTGAGCACCCAGCACCCGGAGTACTGAGCACCCAGCACCCTGAGTACTAAGCACCGAGCACCCTGAGTACTGAGCACCCAGCACCCTGAGCACTGAACACACAGCACCCGGAGTACTGAGCACCCCGAGCACTGAGCACCCAGCACTCTGAGTACTGAGCACCGAGCACCCCGAGCACTGAGCACCCAGCACCCCGAGCACTGAGCACCCAGCACCCCGAGCACTGAGCACCCAGCACCCTGAGTACTGAGCACCCAGAACCCTGAGTACTGAGCACCCAGTACCCCGAGCACTGAGCACCCAGCACCCTGATCACTGAGCACCCAGCACCCTGAGCACTGAGCACCCAGCACCCCGAGCACTGAGCAACAAGCACCCTGAGTACTGAGCACTGAACACCCAGCACCCCGAGCACTGAGCACCCAGCACACTGAGTACTGAGCACTGAGCACCCAGCACCCCGAGCACTGAGCACCCAGCACCCTGAGCACTGAGCACCCAGCACCCGAGTACTCAGCACCCAGCACAATGAGTACTGAGCAACCAGCTCCCTGAGTACTGACCACCCAGCACCCCGAGTACTGAGCACCCAGCACCCTGAGTACTGAGCACTCAGCACCCTGAGCACTGAGGACCCAGCACCCTGAGTACTGAGCACCGAGCACCCTGAGTACTGAGCACCCAGCACCCTGAGTACTGAGCACCCAGCACACTGAGTACTGAGCACCCAGCACCCTGAGCACTGATCACCCAGCACCCTGAGTACTGAGCACCGAGTACCCTGAGTACTGAGCACCCAGCTCCCCGAGCACTGACCACGCAGCACCCTGAGTACTGAGCACTGAGCACCCAGCACCCCGAGCACTGAGCACCCAGCACCCTGTGTACTGAGCACTGAGTACCCAGTACCCCGAGCACTGAGACCTAGCACCCTGAGCACTGAGCACCCAGCACCCCGAGTACTGAGCACCCAGCACCCAGAGCACTGAGCACCCAGCACCCTGAGCACTGAGCACCCAGCACCCTGAGTACTGAGCACCCAGCACCCTGAGTACTGAACACCCAGCACCCCGAGCACTGAGGACCCAGCACCCTGAGCACTGAGCACCCAGCACCCTGAGTACTGAGCACCCAGCACCCTGAGTACTGAACACCCAGGACCCCGAGCACTGAGCACCCAGCACGCTGAGCACTGAGCCCCGAGCACCCTGAGTACTGAGCAACCAGCACCCTGAGTACTGAGCACCCAGCACACTGAGCACTGAGCACCAAGCACCCTGAGCACTGAGCACCCAGCACCCTGAGTACTGAGCACCCAACACCCTGAGTACTGAACACCCAGCACCCTGAGCACTGAGCACTGAGCACCCAACACCGTGAGCACTGAGCACTGAGCACCCAGCACCCTCAGCACTGAGCACCCAGCACCCCGAGCACTGAGCTCCCAGCACCCTGAGCACCCAGCACCCTGAGCACTGAGCACCCTGAGCACTGAGCACTGAGCACCCAGCACCCTGAGTACTGAGCACCCAACACTCTGAGCACTGAGCACCCAGCACGCTGAGTACTGAGCACTGAGCACCCAGCACCCTGAGTACTGAGCACCCAGCACCCCGAGCACTGAGCACCCAGCACCCTGTGTACTGAGCACCGAGCACCCCGAGCACTGAGCAACCAGCACCCAGAGTACTGAGCACCCAGCACCCCGAGAATGAGCACCCAGCACCCCGAGCACTGAGCACCCAGCACCCTGAGCACTGAGCACCCAGCACCCTGAGTACTGAGCACCCTGAATACTGACCACCCAGCACCCTGAGTACTGATCACCCTGCACCCCGAGCACTGAGCTCCCTGAGCACTGAGCACCCAGCACCCTGAGTACTGAGCACCCAGCACCCTGAGTACTGAGCACCGAGCACCCCGAGTACTGAGCACCCAGCACCCTGAGTACTGAGCACCGAGCACCCCGAGCACTGAGCACCCAGCACCCTGAGCACTGAGCACCCAGCACCCCGAGCACTGAGCACCCAGCACCCTGAGCACTGAGCCCCCAGCACCCCGAGTACTGAGCACCGAGCACCCCGAGAACTGAGCACCCAGCACCCCGAGCACTGAGCACTGAGCACCCTGGGCACTGAGCACCCAGCACCCCGAGTACTGAGCACTGAGCACCCTGAGTACTGAGCACCCAGCACCCCGAGTACTGAGCACTGAGCACTAGGAGTACTGAGCACCCAGCACCCTGAGCACTGAGCACTGAGAACCCTGAGTACTGAGCACCGAGCACCACGAGCACTGAGCACCCAGCACCCTGAGTACTCAGCACCGAGCTCCCCGAGCACTGAGCACCCAGCACCCTGAGCAGTGAGCACCCAGCACCCTGAGCCCTGAGCACCCTGAGTACTGAGCACTGAGCTCCCTGAGTACTGAGCACTGAGCACCCTGAGTACAGAGCACCCAGCACCCTGAGTACTGAGCACCCAGCACCCTGAGTACTGAGCACCTAGCACCCTGAGCAATGAGCACCCTGAGTACTGAGCACCCAGCACCCTGAGCACTGAGCACCCAGCACCCTGAGTACTGAGCAACCAGTACCCTGAGCACTGAGCACCCAGCACATTGAGTACTGAGCATCCAGCACCCCGAGCACTGAGCACCCTGAGAACTGAGCACCCAGCACCCTGAGTACTAAGCACCCAGCACTCTGAGCAATGATCACCCTGAGTACTGAGCACCCAGCACCTTGAGCACTGAGCACCGAGCACCCCGAGCACTGAGCACCCAGCACCCTGAGCACTGAGCACCCAGCACCCCGAGCACTGAGCACCCAGCACCCTGAGTACTGAGCACTGAGCACCCAGCACCCCGAGCACTGAGCACCCAGCACCCTGAGAACTGAGCACTGAGCACCCAGCACCCCGAGCACTGAGCACCAAGCACCCTGAGCACTGAGCACCCAGCACCCGAGTACTGAGCACCCAGCACAATGAGTACTGAGCACCCAGCTCCCTGAGTACTGAGCACCCAGCACCCCGAGTACTGAGCACCCAGCACCCTGAGTACTGAGCACTCAGCAGCCTGAGCACTTAGGACCCAGCACCCTGAGTACTGAGCACCGAGCATCCTGAGTACTGAGCACCCAGCACCCTGAGTACTGAGCACCCAGCACACTGAGTACTGAGCACCCAGCACCCTGAGCACTGATCACCCAGCACCCTGAGTACTGAGCACCCAGCACCCCGAGCACTGAGCACCCAGCACCCTGTGTACTGAGCACTGAGAACCCAGTACCCCGAGCAATGAGACCTAGCACCCTGAGCACTGAGCACACAGCACCCCGAGTACTGAGCACCCAGCACCCCAAGCACTGAGCACCCAGCACCCTGAGCACTGAGCACCCAGCACCCTGAGTACTGAGCACCCAGCACCCCGAGTACTGAGCACCCAGCACCCTGAGCACTGTGCACCCAGCACCCTGAGCACTGAGCACCGAGAACCCTGAGTACTGAGCACACAGCACCCTGAGCACTGAGCACCCAGCACCCTGAGCACTGAGCACCCAGCACCCTGAGTACTGAGCACCCAGCACCCTTAGTACTGAACACCCAGCACCCCGAGCACTGAGCACCCAGCACCCTGAGCACTGAGCACCCTGCACCCCGAGCACTGAGCTCCCTGAGTACTGAGCACCCAGCACCCTGAGTACTGAGCACCCAGCACCCTGAGCACTGAGCACCGAGCACCCTGAGCACTGAGCACCCAGCACCCTGAGCACTGAGCACCCAGCACCCCGAGCAGTGAGCACCCAGCACCCTGAGCCCTGAGCACCCTGAGTACTGAGCACTGAGCACCCTGAGTACTGAGCACTGAGCACCCTGAGTACTGAGCACCCAGCACCCTGAGTACTGAGCACCGAGCACCCTGAGTACTGAGCACCCAGCACCCTGAGTACTGAGCACCCAGCACTCTGAGTACTGAGCAACCAGCACCCTGAGCACTGAGCACCCAGCACCCTGAGTACTGAGCATCCAGCACCCCGAGCACTGAGCACCCAGCACCCTGAGTACTGAGCACTGAGCACCCAGCACCCCGAGCATTGAGCACCCAGCATCCTGATTACTGAGCACCAAGCACCCCGAGCACTGAGCACCGAGCACCCCGAGCACTGAGCACCCAGCACCCCGAGCACTGAGCACCCAGCACCCTGAGTACTAAGCACCCAGCACCCTGAGTACTGAGCACCCAGCACCCTGAGTACTGAGCACCCAGCACCCTGAATACTGAGCACCCAGCGTACTGAGCACCGAGCACCCCGAGCACTGAGCACCCAGCACCCTGAGTACTGAGCACCCAGCACCCTGAGCACTGAGCACCCAGCACCCTGAGTACTGAGCACCGAGCACCCTGAGTACTGAGCACCCAGCACCCTGAGTACTGAGCACCCAGCACCCTGAGTACTGAGCACCCAGCGTACTGAGCACCGAGCACGCAGCACCCTGAGTACTGAGCACCCAGCACCCTGAGCACTGAGCACCCAGCACCCTGAGTACTGAGCACTGAGCACCCCGAGTACTGAGCACCGAGCACCCCGAGCACCGAGCACACTGAGTACTGAGCACCCAGCACCCTGAGCACTGAGCACCCAGCACCCTGAGCACTGAGCACCCAGCACCCTGAGCACTGAGTACCCAGCACCCTGAGTACTGAGCACCGAGCACCCCGAGCACTGAGCACCCAGCACCCTGACCACTGAGCACCCTTAGTACTGAGCACTGAGCACCCTGAGTACTGAGCACTGAGCACCCTGAGTACTGAGCACCCAGCACCCTGAGTACTGAGCACCCAGCACTCTGAGCAATGATCACCCTGAGTACTGAGCACCCAGCACCTTGAGCACTGAGCACCGAGCACCCCGAGCACTGAGCACCCAGCACCCGGAGTACTGAGCACCCAGCACCCTGAGTACTAAGCACCGAGCACCCTGAGTACTGAGCACCCAGCACCCTGAGCACTGAACACACAGCACCCGGAGTACTGAGCACCCCGAGCACTGAGCACCCAGCACTCTGAGTACTGAGCACCGAGCACCCCGAGCACTGAGCACCCAGCACCCCGAGCACTGAGCACCCAGCACCCCGAGCACTGAGCACCCAGCACCCTGAGTACTGAGCACCCAGAACCCTGAGTACTGAGCACCCAGTACCCCGAGCACTGAGCACCCAGCACCCTGAGCACTGAGCACCCAGCACCCTGAGCACTGAGCACCCAGCACCCCGAGCACTGAGCAACAAGCACCCTGAGTACTGAGCACTGAACACCCAGCACCCCGAGCACTGAGCACCCAGCACCCTGAGTACTGAGCACTGAGCACCCAGCACCCTGAGCACTGAGCACCCAGCACCCTGAGCACTGAGCACCCAGCACCCGAGTACTCAGCACCCAGCACAATGAGTACTGAGCAACCAGCTCCCTGAGTACTGACCACCCAGCACCCCGAGTACTGAGCACCCAGCACCCTGAGTACTGAGCACTCAGCACCCTGAGCACTGAGGACCCAGCACCCTGAGTACTGAGCACCGAGCACCCTGAGTACTGAGCACCCAGCACCCTGAGTACTGAGCACCCAGCACACTGAGTACTGAGCACCCAGCACCCTGAGCACTGATCACCCAGCACCCTGAGTACTGAGCACCGAGTACCCTGAGTACTGAGCACCCAGCTCCCCGAGCACTGAGCACGCAGCACCCTGAGTACTGAGCACTGAGCACCCAGCACCCCGAGCACTGAGCACCCAGCACCCTGTGTACTGAGCACTGAGTACCCAGTACCCCGAGCACTGAGACCTAGCACCCTGAGCACTGAGCACCCAGCACCCCGAGTACTGAGCACCCAGCACCCAGAGCACTGAGCACCCAGCACCCTGAGCACTGAGCACCCAGCACCCTGAGTACTGAGCACCCAGCACCCTGAGTACTGAACACCCAGCACCCCGAGCACTGAGGACCCAGCACCCTGAGCACTGAGCACCCAGCACCCTGAGTACTGAGCACCCAGCACCCTGAGTACTGAACACCCAGGAACCCGAGCACTGAGCACCCAGCACGCTGAGCACTGAGCACCGAGCACCCTGAGTACTGAGCAACCAGCACCCTGAGTACTGAGCACCCAGCACACTGAGCACTGAGCACCAAGCACCCTGAGCACTGAGCACCCAGCACCCTGAGTACTGAGCACCCAGCACCCTGAGTACTGAACACCCAGCACCCTGAGCACTGAGCACTGAGCACCCAACACCGTGAGCACTGAGCACTGAGCACCCAGCACCCTCAGCACTGAGCACCCAGCACCCCGAGCACTGAGCTCCCAGCACCCTGAGCACCCAGCACCCTGAGCACTGAGCACCCTGAGCACTGAGCACTGAGCACCCAGCACCCTGAGTACTGAGCACCCAACACTCTGAGCACTGAGCACCCAGCACGCTGAGTACTGAGCACTGAGCACCCAGCACCCTGAGTACTGAGCACCCAGCACCCCGAGCACTGAGCACCCAGCACCCTGTGTACTGAGCACCGAGCACCCCGAGCACTGAGCAACCAGCACCCAGAGTACTGAGCACCCAGCACCCCGAGAATGAGCACCCAGCACCCCGAGCACTGAGCACCCAGCACCCTGAGCACTGAGCACCCAGCACCCTGAGTACTGAGCACCCTGAATACTGACCACCCAGCACCCTGAGTACTGATCACCCTGCACCCCGAGCACTGAGCTCCCTGAGCACTGAGCACCCAGCACCCTGAGTACTGAGCACCCAGCACCCTGAGTACTGAGCACCGAGCACCCCGAGTACTGAGCACCCAGCACCCTGAGTACTGAGCACCGAGCACCCCGAGCACTGAGCACCCAGCACCCTGAGCACTGAGCACCCAGCACCCCGAGCACTGAGCACCCAGCACCCTGAGCACTGAGCCCCCAGCACCCCGAGTACTGAGCACCGAGCACCCCGAGAACTGAGCACCCAGCACCCCGAGCACTGAGCACTGAGCACCCTGGGCACTGAGCACCCAGCACCCCGAGTACTGAGCACTGAGCACCCTGAGTACTGAGCACCCAGCACCCCGAGTACTGAGCACTGAGCACTAGGAGTACTGAGCACCCAGCACCCTGAGCACTGAGCACTGAGAACCCTGAGTACTGAGCACCGAGCACCACGAGCACTGAGCACCCAGCACCCTGAGTACTCAGCACCGAGCTCCCCGAGCACTGAGCACCCAGCACCCTGAGCAGTGAGCACCCAGCACCCTGAGCCCTGAGCACCCTGAGTACTGAGCACTGAGCTCCCTGAGTACTGAGCACTGAGCACCCTGAGTACAGAGCACCCAGCACCCTGAGTACTGAGCACCCAGCACCCTGAGTACTGAGCACCTAGCACCCTGAGCAATGAGCACCATGAGTACTGAGCACCCAGCACCCTGAGCACTGAGCACCCAGCACCCTGAGTACTGAGCAACCAGCACCCTGAGCACTGAGCACCCAGCACATTGAGTACTGAGCATCCAGCACCCCGAGCACTGAGCACCCTGAGTACTGAGCACCCAGCACCCTGAGTACTAAGCACCCAGCACTCTGAGCAATGATCACCCTGAGTACTGAGCACCCAGCACCTTGAGCACTGAGCACCGAGCACCCCGAGCACTGAGCACCCAGCACCCTGAGCACTGAGCACCCAGCACCCCGAGCACTGAGCACCCAGCACCCTGAGTACTGAGCACTGAGCACCCAGCACCCCGAGCACTGAGCACCCAGCACCCTGAGAACTGAGCACTGAGCACCCAGCACCCCGAGCACTGAGCACCCAGCACCCTGAGCACTGAGCACCCAGCACCCGAGTACTGAGCACCCAGCACAATGAGTACTGAGCACCCAGCTCCCTGAGTACTGAGCACCCAGCACCCCGAGTACTGAGCACCCAGCACCCTGAGTACTGAGCACTCAGCAGCCTGAGCACTGAGGACCCAGCACCCTGAGTACTGAGCACCGAGCATCCTGAGTACTGAGCACCCAGCACCCTGAGTACTGAGCACCCAGCACACTGAGTACTGAGCACCCAGCACCCTGAGCACTGATCACCCAGCACCCTGAGTACTGAGCACCCAGCACCCCGAGCACTGAGCACCCAGCACCCTGTGTACTGAGCACTGAGAACCCAGTACCCCGAGCAATGAGACCTAGCACCCTGAGCACTGAGCACACAGCACCCCGAGTACTGAGCACCCAGCACCCCAAGCACTGAGCACCCAGCACCCTGAGCACTGAGCACCCAGCACCCTGAGTACTGAGCACCCAGCACCCCGAGTACTGAGCACCCAGCACCCTGAGCACTGTGCACCCAGCACCCTGAGCACTGAGCACCGAGAACCCTGAGTACTGAGCACACAGCACCCTGAGCACTGAGCACCCAGCACCCTGAGCACTGAGCACCCAGCACCCTGAGTACTGAGCACCCAGCACCCTTAGTACTGAACACCCAGCACCCCGAGCACTGAGCACCCAGCACCCTGAGCACTGAGCACCCTGCACCCCGAGCACTGAGCTCCCTGAGTACTGAGCACCCAGCCCCCTGAGTACTGAGCACACAGCACTCTGAGTACTGAGCACTGAGCACCCAGAGAACTGAGCACCCAGCACCCCGAGGACTGAGCACCCAGCACCCTGTGCACTGAGCACTGAGCATCCAGCACCCCGAGCACTGAGCACCCTGAGCTCTTAGCACCCTGAGTACTGAGCACCCAGCACCACGAGCACTGAGCACCCAGCACCCTGAGTACTCAGCACCGAGCTCCCCGAGCACTGAGCACCCAGCACCCCGAGCAGTGAGCACCCAGCACCATGAGCCCTGAGCACCCTGAGTACTGAGCACTGAGCACCCTGAGTACTGAGCACTGAGCACCCTGAGTACTGAGCACACAGCACCCTGAGTACTGAGCACGCAGCACCCTGAGTACTGAGCACCCAGCACCCTGAGCATTGAGCACCCTGAGTACTGAGAACCCAGCACCCTGAGCACTGAGCACCCAGCACCCTGCGTACTGAGCACCCAGCACCCTGAGCACTGAGCACCCAGCACCCTGAGTACTGAGCAACCAGCACCCTGAGCACTGAGCACCCAGCACATTGAGTACTGAGCATCCAGCACCCCGAGCACTGAGCACCCTGAGTACTGAGCACCCAGCACCCTGAGTACTAAGCACCCAGCACTCTGAGCAATGATCACCCTGAGTACTGAGCACCCAGCACCTTGAGCACTGAGCACCGAGCACCCCGAGCACTGAGCACCCAGCACCCTGAGCACTGAGCACCCAGCACCCCGAGCACTGAGCACCCAGCACCCTGAGTACTGAGCACTGAGCACCCAGCACCCCGAGCACTGAGCACCCAGCACCCTGAGAACTGAGCACTGAGCACCCAGCACCCCGAGCACTGAGCACCCAGCACCCTGAGCACTGAGCACCCAGCACCCGAGTACTGAGCACCCAGCACAATGAGTACTGAGCACCCAGCTCCCTGAGTACTGAGCACCCAGCACCCCGAGTACTGAGCACCCAGCACCCTGAGTACTGAGCACTCAGCAGCCTGAGCACTGAGGACCCAGCACCCTGAGTACTGAGCACCGAGCATCCTGAGTACTGAGCACCCAGCACCCTGAGTACTGAGCACCCAGCACACTGAGTACTGAGCACCCAGCACCCTGAGCACTGATCACCCAGCACCCTGAGTACTGAGCACCCAGCACCCCGAGCACTGAGCACCCAGCACCCTGTGTACTGAGCACTGAGAACCCAGTACCCCGAGCAATGAGACCTAGCACCCTGAGCACTGAGCACACAGCACCCCGAGTACTGAGCACCCAGCACCCCAAGCACTGAGCACCCAGCACCCTGAGCACTGAGCACCCAGCACCCTGAGTACTGAGCACCCAGCACCCCGAGTACTGAGCACCCAGCACCCTGAGCACTGTGCACCCAGCACCCTGAGCACTGAGCACCGAGAACCCTGAGTACTGAGCACACAGCACCCTGAGCACTGAGCACCCAGCACCCTGAGCACTGAGCACCCAGCACCCTGAGTACTGAGCACCCAGCACCCTTAGTACTGAACACCCAGCACCCCGAGCACTGAGCACCCAGCACCCTGAGCACTGAGCACCCTGCACCCCGAGCACTGAGCTCCCTGAGTACTGAGCACCCAGCCCCCTGAGTACTGAGCACACAGCACTCTGAGTACTGAGCACTGAGCACCCAGAGAACTGAGCACCCAGCACCCCGAGGACTGAGCACCCAGCACCCTGTGCACTGAGCACTGAGCATCCAACACCCCGAGCACTGAGCACCCTGAGCTCTTAGCACCCTGAGTACTGAGCACCCAGCACCACGAGCACTGAGCACCCAGCACCCTGAGTACTCAGCACCGAGCTCCCCGAGCACTGAGCACCCAGCACCCCGAGCAGTGAGCACCCAGCAACATGAGCCCTGAGCACCCTGAGTACTGAGCACTGAGCACCCTGAGTACTGAGCACTGAGCACCCTGAGTACTGAGCACACAGCACCCTGAGTACTGAGCACGCAGCACCCTGAGTACTGAGCACCCAGCACCCTGAGCATTGAGCACCCTGAGTACTGAGAACCCAGCACCCTGAGCACTGAGCACCCAGCACCCTGCGTACTGAGCAACCAGCACCCTGAGCACTGAGCACCCAGCACCCTGAGTACTGAGCATCCAGCACCCCGAGCACTGCGCACCCTGAGTACTGAGCACCCAGCAACCTGAGTACTAAGCACCCAGCAACCTGAGTACTAAGCACCCAGCACTCTGAGCAATGATCACCCTGAGTACTGAGCACCCAGCACCTTGAGCACTGAGCACCGAGCACCCCGAGCACTGAGCACCCAGCACCCGGAGTACTGAGCACCCAGCACCCTGAGTACTAAGCACTGAGCACCCTGAGTACTGAGCACCCAGCACCCTGAGCACTGAACACACAGCACCCCGAGCACTGAGCACACAGCATCCCGAGCACTGAGCACCCAGCACCCTGAGTACTGAGCACCCAGCACCCTGAGCACTGAGCACCCAGCACCCTGAGCACTGAGCACCCAGCACCCCGAGAACTGAGCACCAAGCACCCTGAGTACTGAGCACTGAGCACCTAGCACCCCGAGCACTGAGCACTCAGCACCCTGAGTACTGAGCACTGAGCACCCAGCACCCCGAGCACTGAGCACACAGCACCCTGAGCACTGAGCACCCAGCACCCTGAGGACTGAGCACCCAGCACCCCGAGCACTGAGCACCCAGCACCCTGAGCACTGAGCACCCTGAGTACTGAGCACTGAGCACCCTGAGTACTGAGCACCCAGCACCCTGAGTACTGAGCACCCAGCACCCTGAGCACTGAGCACCGAGCACCCTGAGCACTGAGAACCCAGCACCCTGAGCACTGAGCACCCAGCACCCCAAGCAGTGAGCACCCAGCACCCTGAGCCCTGAGCACCCTGAGTACTGAGCACTGAGCACCCTGAGTACTGAGCACTGAGCACCCTGAGTACTGAGCACCCAGCACCCTGAGTACTGAGCACCCAGCACCCTGAGTACTGAGCACCCAGCACCCTGAGCAATGAGCACCCTGAGTATTGAGCATCCAGCACCCTGAGCACTGAGCACCGAGCACCCTGAGGTCTGAGCACCAAGCACCCTGAGTACTAAGCACCAAACACCCTGAGTACTGAGCACCCAGTACCCTGAGCACTGAGCACCCAGCACCCTGAGTACTGAGCACCCAGCGTACTGAGCACCGAGCACCCAGCACCCTGAGTACTGAGCACCCAGCACCCTGAGCACTGAGCACCCAGCACGCTGAGTACTGAGCACCGAGCACCATGAGTACTGAGCACCCAGCACCCCGAGCACTGAGCACCCAGCACCCCGAGCACTGAGAACACAGCACCCCGAGGACTGAGCACCCAGCACCCCGAGCACTGAGCACCCAGCACCCTGAGCACCGAGCACCCTGAGTACTAAGCACCGAGCACCCTGAGCACTGAGCACCCAGCACCCTGAGCACTGAGCACCCAGCACCCTGAGTACTGAGCACCCAGCACCCCGAGTACTGAGCACCCAGCACCCTGAGTACTGAGCACCCAGCACCCTGAGCACTGAGCACCGAGCACCCTGAGCACTGAGCACCCAGCACCCTGAGGACTGAGCACCCAGCACCCCGAGCACTGAGCACCCAGCACCCTTAGCACTGAGCACCCTGAATACTGAGCACTGAGCACCCTGAGTACTGAGCACCCAGCACCCTGAGTACTGAGCACCCAGCACCCCGAGCACTGAGTACCCAGCACACTGAGCACTGAGTACCCAGCACCCTGAGCACTGAGCACCCAGCACCCTGAGCACTGAGCACACAGCACCCTGAGCACTGAGCACCCAGCACACTGAGTACTGAGCACTGAGCACCCAGCACACTGAGTACTGAGCACTGAGCACCCAGCACCCCGAGCACTGAGCACCCAGCACCCTGAGTACTGAGCACCCAGCACCCCGAGCACTGAGCACCCAGCACCCTGAGTACTGAGCAGCCAGCACCCTGAATACTGAGCACCCAGCGTACTGAGCACCGAGCACCCAGCACCCTGAGTACTGAGCACCGAGCACCCTGAGTACTGAGCAGCCAGCACCCTGAGTACTGAACACCCAGCACCCGGAGCACTGAGCACCCAGCACCCCGAGCACTGAGCACCCAGCACCCTGAGCACTGAGCACCAAGCACCCTGAGTACTGAGCACCGAGCACCCCGAGTACTGAACACCCAGCACCCCGAGCACTGAGCACCCAGCACACCGAGCACTGAGCACCCAGCACCCCGAGCACTGATCACCCAGCACCCCGAGCACTGAGCACCCAGCACCCCGAGCACTGAGCACACAGCACCCCGAGCACCGAGCACCCTGAGTACTAAGCACCGAGCACACTGAGCACTGAGCACCCAGCACCCTGAGCACTGAGCACCCAGCACCCTGATCACTGAGCACCGAGCACCCTGAACACTGAGCACCCAGCACCCTGAGGACTGAGCACCCAGCACCCTGAGCACTGAGCACCCAGCATCCTGAGCACTGAGCACCCTGAGTACTGAGCACTGAGCACCCTGAGTACTGAGCACCCAGCACCCTGAGTACTGAGCACCCAGCACCCTGAGCACTGAGCACCGAGCACCCTGAGCACTGAGCACCCAGCACCCTGAGCACTGAGCACCCAGCACCCCGAGCAGTGAGCACCCAGCACCCTGAGCCCTGAGCACCCTGAGTACTGAGCACTGAGCACCCTGAGTACTGAGCACTGAGCACCCTGAGTACTGAGCACCCAGCACCCTGAGTACTGAGCACCGAGCACCCTGAGTACTGAGCACCCAGCACCCTGAGTACTGAGCACCCAGCACCCTGAGTACTGAGCAACCAGCACCCTGAGCACTGAGCACCCAGCACCCTGAGTACTGAGCATCCAGCACCCCGAGCACTGAGCACCCAGCACCCTGAGTACTGAGCACTGAGCACCCAGCACCTCGAGCATTGAGCACCCAGCATCCTGATTACTGAGCACCAAGCACCCCGAGCACTGAGCACCGAGCACCCCGAGCACTGAGCACCCAGCACCCCGAGCACTGAGCACCCAGCACCCTGAGTACTAAGCACCCAGCACCCTGAGTACTGAGCAGCCAGCACCCTGAGTACTGAGCACCCAGCACCCTGAGTACTGAGCACCCAGCGTACTGAGCACCGAGCACCCCGAGCACTGAGCACCCAGCACCCTGAGTGCTGAGCACCCAGCACCCTGAGCACTGAGCACCCAGCACCCTGAGTACTGAGCACCGAGCACCCTGAGTATTGAGCACCCAGCACCCTGAGTACTGAGCACCCAGCACCCTGAGTACTGAGCACCCAGCGTACTGAGCACCGAGCACGCAGCACCCTGAGTACTGAGCACCCAGCACCCTGAGCACTGAGCACCCAGCACCCTGAGTACTGAGCACTGAGCACCCCGAGTACTGAGCACCGAGCACCCCGAGCACCGAGCACACTGAGTACTGAGCACCCAGCACCCTGAGCACTGAGCACCCAGCACCCTGAGCACTGAGCACCCAGCACCCTGAGCACTGAGTACCCAGCACCCTGAGTACTGAGCACCGAGCACCCCGAGCACTGAGCACCCAGCACCCTGAGCACTGAGCACCCTTAGTACTGAGCACTGAGCACCCTGAGTACTGAGCACTGAGCACCCTGAGTACTGAGCACCCAGCACCCTGAGTACTGAGCACCCAGCACTCTGAGCAATGATCACCCTGAGTACTGAGCACCCAGCACCTTGAGCACTGAGCACCGAGCACCCCGAGCACTGAGCACCCAGCACCCGGAGTACTGAGCACCCAGCACCCTGAGTACTAAGCACCGAGCACCCTGAGTACTGAGCACCCAGCACCCTGAGCACTGAACACACAGCACCCGGAGTACTGAGCACCCCGAGCACTGAGCACCCAGCACTCTGAGTACTGAGCACCGAGCACCCCGAGCACTGAGCACCCAGCACCCCGAGCACTGAGCACCCAGCACCCCGAGCACTGAGCACCCAGCACCCTGAGTACTGAGCACCCAGAACCCTGAGTACTGAGCACCCAGTACCCCGAGCACTGAGCACCCAGCACCCTGAGCACTGAGCACCCAGCACGCTGAGCACTGAGCACCCAGCACCCCGAGCACTGAGCAACAAGCACCCTGAGAACTGAGCACTGAACACCCAGCACCCCGAGCACTGAGCACCCAGCACCCTGAGTACTGAGCACTGAGCACCCAGCACCCCGAGCACTGAGCACCCAGCACCCTGAGCACTGAGCACCCAGCACCCGAGTACTCAGCACCCAGCACAATGAGTACTGAGCAACCAGCTCCCTGAGTACTGACCACCCAGCACCCCGAGTACTGAGCACCCAGCACCCTGAGTACTGAGCACTCAGCACCCTGAGCACTGAGGACCCAGCACCCTGAGTACTGAGCACCGAGCACCCTGAGTACTGAGCACCCAGCACCCTGAGTACTGAGCACCCAGCACACTGAGTACTGAGCACCCAGCACCCTGAGCACTGATCACCCAGCACCCTGAGTACTGAGCACCGAGTACCCTGAGTACTGAGCACCCAGCTCCCCGAGCACTGAGCACGCAGCACCCTGAGTACTGAGCACTGAGCACCCAGCACCCCGAGCACTGAGCACCCAGCACCCTGTGTACTGAGCACTGAGTACCCAGTACCCCGAGCACTGAGACCTAGCACCCTGAGCACTGAGCACCCAGCACCCCAAGTACTGAGCACCCAGCACCCAGAGCACTGAGCACCCAGCACCCTGAGCACTGAGCACCCAGCACCCTGAGTACTGAGCACCCAGCACCCTGAGTACTGAACACCCAGCACCACGAGCACTGAGCACCCAGCACCCTGAGCACTGAGCACCCAGCACCCTGAGTACTGAGCACCCAGCACCCTGAGTACTGAACACCCAGGACCCCGAGCACTGAGCACCCAGCACGCTGAGCACTGAGCACCGAGCACCCTGAGTACTGAGCAACCAGCACCCTGAGTACTGAGCACCCAGCACACTGAGCACTGAGCACCAAGCACCCTGAGCACTGAGCACCCAGCACCCTGAGTACTGAGCACCCAGCACCCTGAGTACTGAACACCCAGCACCCTGAGCACTGAGCACTGAGCACCCAACACCGTGAGCACTGAGCACTGAGCACCCAGCACCCTCAGCACTGAGCACCCAGCACCCCGAGCACTGAGCTCCCAGCACCCTGAGCACCCAGCACCCTGAGCACTGAGCACCCTGAGCACTGAGCACTGAGCACCCAGCACCCTGAGTACTGAGCACCCAACACTCTGAGTACTGAGCACCCAGCACGCTGAGTACTGAGCACTGAGCACCCAGCACCCTGAGTACTGAGCACCCAGCACCCTGTGTACTGAGCACCGAGCACCCCGAGCACTGAGCAACCAGCACCCAGAGTACTGAGCACCCAGCACCCCGAGAATGAGCACCCAGCACCCCGAGCACTGAGCACCCAGCACCCTGAGCACTGAGCACCCAGCACCCTGAGTACTGAGCACCCTGAATACTGACCACCCAGCACCCTGAGTACTGAGCACCCAGCACCCCGAGTACTGAGCACCCAGCACCCTGAGTACTGAGCACCCAGCACCCTGAGCACTGAGCACCGAGCACCCTGAGCACTGAGCACCCAGCACCCTGAGGACTGAGCACCCAGCACCCCGAGCACTGAGCACCCAGCACCCTTAGCACTGAGCACCCTGAATACTGAGCACTGAGCACCCTGAGTACTGAGCACCCAGCACCCTGAGTACTGAGCACCCAGCACCCCGAGCACTGAGTACCCAGCACACTGAGCACTGAGTACCCAGCACCCTGAGCACTGAGCACCCAGCACCCTGAGCACTGAGCACACAGCACCCTGAGCACTGAGCACCCAGCACACTGAGTACTGAGCACTGAGCACCCAGCACACTGAGTACTGAGCACTGAGCACCCAGCACCCCGAGCACTGAGCACCCAGCACCCTGAGTACTGAGCACCCAGCACCCCGAGCACTGAGCACCCAGCACCCTGAGTACTGAGCAGCCAGCACCCTGAATACTGAGCACCCAGCGTACTGAGCACCGAGCACCCAGCACCCTGAGTACTGAGCACCGAGCACCCTGAGTACTGAGCAGCCAGCACCCTGAGTACTGAACACCCAGCACCCCGAGCACTGAGCACCCAGCACCCCGAGCACTGAGCACCCAGCACCCTGAGCACTGAGCACCAAGCACCCTGAGTACTGAGCACCGAGCACCCCGAGTACTGAACACCCAGCACCCCGAGCACTGAGCACCCAGCACACCGAGCACTGAGCACCCAGCACCCCGAGCACTGAGCACCCAGCACCCCGAGCACTGAGCACCCAGCACCCCGAGCACTGAGCACACAGCACCCCGAGCACCGAGCACCCTGAGTACTAAGCACCGAGCACACTGAGCACTGAGCACCCAGCACCCTGAGCACTGAGCACCCAGCACCCTGATCACTGAGCACCGAGCACCCTGAACACTGAGCACCCAGCACCCTGAGGACTGAGCACCCAGCACCCTGAGCACTGAGCACCCAGCATCCTGAGCACTGAGCACCCTGAGTACTGAGCACTGAGCACCCTGAGTACTGAGCACCCAGCACCCTGAGTACTGAGCACCCAGCACCCTGAGCACTGAGCACCGAGCACCCTGAGCACTGAGCACCCAGCACCCTGAGCACTGAGCACCCAGCACCCCGAGCAGTGAGCACCCAGCACCCTGAGCCCTGAGCACCCTGAGTACTGAGCACTGAGCACCCTGAGTACTGAGCACTGAGCACCCTGAGTACTGAGCACCCAGCACCCTGAGTACTGAGCACCGAGCACCCTGAGTACTGAGCACCCAGCACCCTGAGTACTGAGCACCCAGCACCCTGAGTACTGAGCAACCAGCACCCTGAGCACTGAGCACCCAGCACCCTGAGTACTGAGCATCCAGCACCCCGAGCACTGAGCACCCAGCACCCTGAGTACTGAGCACTGAGCACCCAGCACCTCGAGCATTGAGCACCCAGCATCCTGATTACTGAGCACCAAGCACCCCGAGCACTGAGCACCGAGCACCCCGAGCACTGAGCACCCAGCACCCCGAGCACTGAGCACCCAGCACCCTGAGTACTAAGCACCCAGCACCCTGAGTACTGAGCAGCCAGCACCCTGAGTACTGAGCACCCAGCACCCTGAGTACTGAGCACCCAGCGTACTGAGCACCGAGCACCCCGAGCACTGAGCACCCAGCACCCTGAGTACTGAGCACCCAGCACCCTGAGCACTGAGCACCCAGCACCCTGAGTACTGAGCACCGAGCACCCTGAGTACTGAGCACCCAGCACCCTGAGTACTGAGCACCCAGCACCCTGAGTACTGAGCACCCAGCGTACTGAGCACCGAGCACGCAGCACCCTGAGTACTGAGCACCCAGCACCCTGAGCACTGAGCACCCAGCACCCTGAGTACTGAGCACTGAGCACCCCGAGTACTGAGCACCGAGCACCCCGAGCACCGAGCACACTGAGTACTGAGCACCCAGCACCCTGAGCACTGAGCACCCAGCACCCTGAGCACTGAGCACCCAGCACCCTGAGCACTGAGTACCCAGCACCCTGAGTACTGAGCACCGAGCACCCCGAGCACTGAGCACCCAGCACCCTGAGCACTGAGCACCCTTAGTACTGAGCACTGAGCACCCTGAGTACTGAGCACTGAGCACCCTGAGTACTGAGCACCCAGCACCCTGAGTACTGAGCACCCAGCACTCTGAGCAATGATCACCCTGAGTACTGAGCACCCAGCACCTTGAGCACTGAGCACCGAGCACCCCGAGCACTGAGCACCCAGCACCCGGAGTACTGAGCACCCAGCACCCTGAGTACTAAGCACCGAGCACCCTGAGTACTGAGCACCCAGCACCCTGAGCACTGAACACACAGCACCCGGAGTACTGAGCACCCCGAGCACTGAGCACCCAGCACTCTGAGTACTGAGCACCGAGCACCCCGAGCACTGAGCACCCAGCACCCCGAGCACTGAGCACCCAGCACCGCGAGCACTGAGCACCCAGCACCCTGAGTACTGAGCACCCAGAACCCTGAGTACTGAGCACCCAGTACCCCGAGCACTGAGCACCCAGCACCCTGAGCACTGAGCACCCAGCACCCTGAGCACTGAGCACCCAGCACCCCGAGCACTGAGCAACAAGCACCCTGAGTACTGAGCACTGAACACCCAGCACCCCGAGCACTGAGCACCCAGCACCCTGAGTACTGAGCACTGAGCACCCAGCACCCCGAGCACTGAGCACCCAGCACCCTGAGCACTGAGCACCCAGCACCCGAGTACTCAGCACCCAGCACAATGAGTACTGAGCAACCAGCTCCCTGAGTACTGACCACCCAGCACCCCGAGTACTGAGCACCCAGCACCCTGAGTACTGAGCACTCAGCACCCTGAGCACTGAGGACCCAGCACCCTGAGTACTGAGCACCGAGCACCCTGAGTACTGAGCACCCAGCACCCTGAGTACTGAGCACCCAGCACACTGAGTACTGAGCACCCAGCACCCTGAGCACTGATCACCCAGCACCCTGAGTACTGAGCACCGAGTACCCTGAGTACTGAGCACCCAGCTCCCCGCGCACTGAGCACGCAGCACCCTGAGTACTGAGCACTGAGCACCCAGCACCCCGAGCACTGAGCACCCAGCACCCTGTGTACTGAGCACTGAGTACCCAGTACCCCGAGCACTGAGACCTACCACCCTGAGCACTGAGCACCCAGCACCCCAAGTACTGAGCACCCAGCACCCAGAGCACTGAGCACCCAGCACCCTGAGCACTGAGCACCCAGCACCCTGAGTACTGAGCACCCAGCACCCTGAGTACTGAACACCCAGCACCCCGAGCACTGAGCACCCAGCACCCTGAGCACTGAGCACCCAGCACCCTGAGTACTGAGCACCCAGCACCCTGAGTACTGAACACCCAGGACCCCGAGCACTGAGCACCCAGCACGCTGAGCACTGAGCACCGAGCACCCTGAGTACTGAGCAACCAGCACCCTGAGTACTGAGCACCCAGCACACTGAGCACTGAGCACCAAGCACCCTGAGCACTGAGCACCCAGCACCCTGAGTACTGAGCACCCAGCACCCTGAGTACTGAACACCCAGCACCCTGAGCACTGAGCACTGAGCACCCAACACCGTGAGCACTGAGCACTGAGCACCCAGCACCCTCAGCACTGAGCACCCAGCACCCCGAGCACTGAGCTCCCAGCACCCTGAGCACCCAGCACCCTGAGCACTGAGCACCCTGAGCACTGAGCACTGAGCACCCAGCACCCTGAGTACTGAGCACCCAACACTCTGAGTACTGAGCACCCAGCACGCTGAGTACTGAGCACTGAGCACCCAGCACCCTGAGTACTGAGCACCCAGCACCCTGTGTACTGAGCACCGAGCACCCCGAGCACTGAGCAACCAGCACCCAGAGTACTGAGCACCCAGCACCCCGAGAATGAGCACCCAGCACCCCGAGCACTGAGCCCCCAGCACCCTGAGCACTGAGCACCCAGCACCCTGAGTACTGAGCACCCTGAATACTGACCACCCAGCACCCTGAGTACTGATCACCCTGCACCCCGAGCACTGAGCTCCCTGAGCACTGAGCACCCAGCACCCTGAGTACTGAGCACCCAGCACCCTGAGTACTGAGCACCGAGCACCCCGAGTACTGAGCACCCAGCACCCTGAGTACTGAGCACCGAGCACCCCGAGCACTGAGCACCCAGCACCCTGAGCACTGAGCACCAAGCACCCCGAGCACTGAGCACCCAGCACCCTGAGCACTGAGCCCCCAGCACCCCGAGTACTGAGCACCGAGCACCCCGAGTACTGAGCACTGAGCACTAGGAGTACTGAGCACCCAGCACCCTGAGCACTGAGCACTGAGAACCCTGAGTACTGAGAACCGAGCACCACGAGCACTGAGCACCCAGCACCCTGAGTACTCAGCACCGAGCTCCCCGAGCACTGAGCACCCAGCACCCTGAGCAGTGAGCACCCAGCACCCTGAGCCCTGAGCACCCTGAGTACTGAGCACTGAGCTCCCTGAGTACTGAGCACTGAGCACCCTGAGTACAGAGCACCCAGCACCCTGAGTACTGAGCACCCAGCACCCTGAGTACTGAGCACCTAGCACCCTGAGCAATGAGCACCCTGAGTACTGAGCACCCAGCACCCTGAGCACTGAGCACCCAGCACCCTGAGTACTGAGCAACCAGCACCCTGAGCACTGAGCACCCAGCACATTGAGTACTGAGCATCCAGCACCCCGAGCACTGAGCACCCTGAGTACTGAGCACCCAGCACCCTGAGTACTAAGCACCCAGCACTCTGAGCAATGATCACCCTGAGTACTGAGCACCCAGCACCTTGAGCACTGAGCACCGAGCACCCCGAGCACTGAGCACCCAGCACCCTGAGCACTGAGCACCCAGCACCCCGAGCACTGAGCACCCAGCACCCTGAGTACTGAGCACTGAGCACCCAGCACCCCGAGCACTGAGCACCCAGCACCCTGAGAACTGAGCACTGAGCACCCAGCACCCCGAGCACTGAGCACCCAGCACCCTGAGCACTGAGCACCCAGCACCCGAGTACTGAGCACCCAGCACAATGAGTACTGAGCACCCAGCTCCCTGAGTACTGAGCACCCAGCACCCCGAGTACTGAGCACCCAGCACCCTGAGTACTGAGCACTCAGCAGCCTGAGCACTGAGGACCCAGCACCCTGAGTACTGAGCACCGAGCATCCTGAGTACTGAGCACCCAGCACCCTGAGTACTGAGCACCCAGCACACTGAGTACTGAGCACCCAGCACCCTGAGCACTGATCACCCAGCACCCTGAGTACTGAGCACCCAGCACCCCGAGCACTGAGCACCCAGCACCCTGTGTACTGAGCACTGAGAACCCAGTACCCAGAGCAATGAGACCTAGCACCCAGAGCACTGAGCACACAGCACCCCGAGTACTGAGCACCCAGCACCCCAAGCACTGAGCACCCAGCACCCTGAGCACTGAGCACCCAGCACCCTGAGTACTGAGCACCCAGCACCCCGAGTACTGAGCACCCAGCACCCTGAGCACTGTGCACCCAGCACCCTGAGCACTGAGCACCGAGAACCCTGAGTACTGAGCACACAGCACCCTGAGCACTGAGCACCCAGCACCCTGAGCACTGAGCACCCAGCACCCTGAGTACTGAGCACCCAGCACCCTTAGTACTGAACACCCAGCACCCCGAGCACTGAGCACCCAGCACCCTGAGCACTGAGCACACTGCACCCCGAGCACTGAGCTCCCTGAGTACTGAGCACCCAGCACCCTGAGTACTGAGCACACAGCACCCTGAGTACTGAGCACTGAGCACCCAGAGAACTGAGCACCCAGCACCCCGAGGACTGAGCACCCAGGACCCTGTGCACTGAGCACTGAGCATCCAGCACCCCGAGCACTGAGCACCCTGAGCTCTTAGCACCCTGAGTACTGAGCACCCAGCACCCCGAGCACTGAGCACCCAGCACTCTGAGTACTGAGCACCGAGCACCCCGAGCACTGAGCACCCAGCACCCCGAGCACTGAGCACCCAGCACCGCGAGCACTGAGCACCCAGCACCCTGAGTACTGAGCACCCAGAACCCTGAGTACTGAGCACCCAGTACCCCGAGCACTGAGCACCCAGCACCCTGAGCACTGAGCACCCTGCACCCTGAGCACTGAGCACCCAGCACCCCGAGCACTGAGCAACAAGCACCCTGAGTACTGAGCACTGAACACCCAGCACCCCGAGCACTGAGCACCCAGCACCCTGAGTACTGAGCACTGAGCACCCAGCACCCCGAGCACTGAGCACCCAGCACCCTGAGCACTGAGCACCCAGCACCCGAGTACTCAGCACCCAGCACAATGAGTACTGAGCAACCAGCTCCCTGAGTACTGACCACCCAGCACCCCGAGTACTGAGCACCCAGCACCCTGAGTACTGAGCACTCAGCACCCTGAGCACTGAGGACCCAGCACCCTGAGTACTGAGCACCGAGCACCCTGAGTACTGAGCACCCAGCACCCTGAGTACTGAGCACCCAGCACACTGAGTACTGAGCACCCAGCACCCTGAGCACTGATCACCCAGCACCCTGAGTACTGAGCACCGAGTACCCTGAGTACTGAGCACCCAGCTCCCCGCGCACTGAGCACGCAGCACCCTGAGTACTGAGCACTGAGCACCCAGCACCCCGAGCACTGAGCACCCAGCACCCTGTGTACTGAGCACTGAGTACCCAGTACCCCGAGCACTGAGACCTACCACCCTGAGCACTGAGCACCCAGCACCCCAAGTACTGAGCACCCAGCACCCAGAGCACTGAGCACCCAGCACCCTGAGCACTGAGCACCCAGCACCCTGAGTACTGAGCACCCAGCACCCTGAGTACTGAACACCCAGCACCCCGAGCACTGAGCACCCAGCACCCTGAGCACTGAGCACCCAGCACCCTGAGTACTGAGCACCCAGCACCCTGAGTACTGAACACCCAGGACCCCGAGCACTGAGCACCCAGCACGCTGAGCACTGAGCACCGAGCACCCTGAGTACTGAGCAACCAGCACCCTGAGTACTGAGCACCCAGCACACTGAGCACTGAGCACCAAGCACCCTGAGCACTGAGCACCCAGCACCCTGAGTACTGAGCACCCAGCACCCTGAGTACTGAACACCCAGCACCCTGAGCACTGAGCACTGAGCACCCAACACCGTGAGCACTGAGCACTGAGCACCCAGCACCCTCAGCACTGAGCACCCAGCACCCCGAGCACTGAGCTCCCAGCACCCTGAGCACCCAGCACCCTGAGCACTGAGCACCCTGAGCACTGAGCACTGAGCACCCAGCACCCTGAGTACTGAGCACCCAACACTCTGAGTACTGAGCACCCAGCACGCTGAGTACTGAGCACTGAGCACCCAGCACCCTGAGTACTGAGCACCCAGCACCCTGTGTACTGAGCACCGAGCACCCCGAGCACTGAGCAACCAGCACCCAGAGTACTGAGCACCCAGCACCCCGAGAATGAGCACCCAGCACCCCGAGCACTGAGCCCCCAGCACCCTGAGCACTGAGCACCCAGCACCCTGAGTACTGAGCACCCTGAATACTGACCACCCAGCACCCTGAGTACTGATCACCCTGCACCCCGAGCACTGAGCTCCCTGAGCACTGAGCACCCAGCACCCTGAGTACTGAGCACCCAGCACCCTGAGTACTGAGCACCGAGCACCCCGAGTACTGAGCACCCAGCACCCTGAGTACTGAGCACCGAGCACCCCGAGCACTGAGCACCCAGCACCCTGAGCACTGAGCACCAAGCACCCCGAGCACTGAGCACCCAGCACCCTGAGCACTGAGCCCCCAGCACCCCGAGTACTGAGCACCGAGCACCCCGAGTACTGAGCACTGAGCACTAGGAGTACTGAGCACCCAGCACCCTGAGCACTGAGCACTGAGAACCCTGAGTACTGAGCACCGAGCACCACGAGCACTGAGCACCCAGCACCCTGAGTACTCAGCACCGAGCTCCCCGAGCACTGAGCACCCAGCACCCTGAGCAGTGAGCACCCAGCACCCTGAGCCCTGAGCACCCTGAGTACTGAGCACTGAGCTCCCTGAGTACTGAGCACTGAGCACCCTGAGTACAGAGCACCCAGCACCCTGAGTACTGAGCACCCAGCACCCTGAGTACTGAGCACCTAGCACCCTGAGCAATGAGCACCCTGAGTACTGAGCACCCAGCACCCTGAGCACTGAGCACCCAGCACCCTGAGTACTGAGCAACCAGCACCCTGAGCACTGAGCACCCAGCACATTGAGTACTGAGCATCCAGCACCCCGAGCACTGAGCACCCTGAGTACTGAGCACCCAGCACCCTGAGTACTAAGCACCCAGCACTCTGAGCAATGATCACCCTGAGTACTGAGCACCCAGCACCTTGAGCACTGAGCACCGAGCACCCCGAGCACTGAGCACCCAGCACCCTGAGCACTGAGCACCCAGCACCCCGAGCACTGAGCACCCAGCACCCTGAGTACTGAGCACTGAGCACCCAGCACCCCGAGCACTGAGCACCCAGCACCCTGAGAACTGAGCACTGAGCACCCAGCACCCCGAGCACTGAGCACCCAGCACCCTGAGCACTGAGCACCCAGCACCCGAGTACTGAGCACCCAGCACAATGAGTACTGAGCACCCAGCTCCCTGAGTACTGAGCACCCAGCACCCCGAGTACTGAGCACCCAGCACCCTGAGTACTGAGCACTCAGCAGCCTGAGCACTGAGGACCCAGCACCCTGAGTACTGAGCACCGAGCATCCTGAGTACTGAGCACCCAGCACCCTGAGTACTGAGCACCCAGCACACTGAGTACTGAGCACCCAGCACCCTGAGCACTGATCACCCAGCACCCTGAGTACTGAGCACCCAGCACCCCGAGCACTGAGCACCCAGCACCCTGTGTACTGAGCACTGAGAACCCAGTACCCAGAGCAATGAGACCTAGCACCCAGAGCACTGAGCACACAGCACCCCGAGTACTGAGCACCCAGCACCCCAAGCACTGAGCACCCAGCACCCTGAGCACTGAGCACCCAGCACCCTGAGTACTGAGCACCCAGCACCCCGAGTACTGAGCACCCAGCACCCTGAGCACTGTGCACCCAGCACCCTGAGCACTGAGCACCGAGAACCCTGAGTACTGAGCACACAGCACCCTGAGCACTGAGCACCCAGCACCCTGAGCACTGAGCACCCAGCACCCTGAGTACTGAGCACCCAGCACCCTTAGTACTGAACACCCAGCACCCCGAGCACTGAGCACCCAGCACCCTGAGCACTGAGCACACTGCACCCCGAGCACTGAGCTCCCTGAGTACTGAGCACCCAGCACCCTGAGTACTGAGCACACAGCACCCTGAGTACTGAGCACTGAGCACCCAGAGAACTGAGCACCCAGCACCCCGAGGACTGAGCACCCAGGACCCTGTGCACTGAGCACTGAGCATCCAGCACCCCGAGCACTGAGCACCCTGAGCTCTTAGCACCCTGAGTACTGAGCACCCAGCACCACGAGCACTGAGCACCCAGCACCCTGAGTACTCAGCACCGAGCTCCCCGAGCACTGAGCACCCAGCACCCCGAGCAGTGAGCAGGCAGCACCATGAGCCCTGAGCACCCTGAGTACTGAGCACTGAGCACCCTGAGTACTGAGCACTGAGCACCCTGAGTACTGAGCATTGAGCACCCTGAGTACTGAGCACCCAGCACCCTGAGCACTGAGCACCCAGCACCCTGCGTACTGAGAAACCAGCACCCTGAGCACTGAGCACCCAGCACCCTGAGTACTGAGCATCCAGCACCCCGAGCACTGCGCACCCTGAGTACTGAGCACCCAGCAACCTGAGTACTAAGCACCCAGCACTCTGAGCAATGATCACCCTGAGTACTGAGCACCCAGCACCTTGAGCACTGAGCACCGAGCACCCCGAGCACTGAGCACCCAGCACCCGGAGTTCTGAGCACCCAGCACCCTGAGTACTAAGCACCGAGCACCCTGAGTACTGAGCACCCAGCACCCTGAGCACTGAACACACAGCACCCCGAGCACTGAGCACACAGCATCCCGAGCACTGAGCACCCAGCACCCTGAGTACTGAGCACCCAGCACCCTGAGCACTGAGCACCCAGCACCCTGAGCACTGAGCACCCAGCACCCCGAGAACTGAGCACCAAGCACCCTGAGTACTGAGCACTGAGCACCTAGCACCCCGAGCACTGAGCACCCAGCACCCTGAGTACTGAGCACTGAGCACCCAGCACCCCGAGCACTGAGCACACAGCACCCTGAGCACTGAGCACCCAGCTCCCTAAGTACTGAGCACCCAGCACCCCGAGTACTGAGCACCCAGCACCCTGAATACTGAGCACTCAGCACTCTGAGCACTGAGGACCCAGCACCCTGAGTACTGAGCACCGAGCACCCTGAGTACTGAGCACCCAGCACCCTGAGTACTGAGCACCCAGCACACTGAGTACTGAGCACCCAGCACCCTGAGCACTGATCACCCAGCACCCTGAGTACTGAGCACCCAGCACCCCGAGCACTGAGCACCCAGCACCATGAGTACTGAGCACCCAGCACCCCGAGCACTGAGCACCCAGCACCCTGTGTACTGAGCACTGAGAACCCTGAGTACTGAGCACCCAGCACCCTGAGTACTGAGCACCCAGCACCCTGAGTACTGAACACCCAGCACCCTGAGCACTGAGCACTGAGCACCCAGCACCCTGAGCACTGAGCACTGAGCACCCAGCACCCTGAGCACTGAGCAAACTGCACCCCGAGCACTGAGCACCCAGCACCCTGAGCACCCAGCACCCTGAGCACTGAGCACCCTGAGCACTGAGCACTGAGTACCCAGCACCCTGAGTACTGAGCACCCAACACTCTGAGCACTGAGCACACAGCACGCTGAGTACTGAGCACTGAGCACACAGCACCCTGAGTACTGAGCACCCAGCACCCCGAGCACTGAGCACCCAGCACCCTGTGTACTGAGCACCGAGCACCCTGAGCACTGAGCACCCAGCACCCTGAGTATTAAGCACCCTGAGTACTGACCACCCAGCACCCTGAGTACTGAGCACCCTGCTCCCCGAGCACTGAGCTCCCTGAGTACTGAGCACCCAGGACCCCGAGCACTGAGCACCCAGCACCCTGAGCACTGAGCACCCAGCACCCTGAGCACTGAGCACCCAGCACCCCGAGCACTGAGCACCAAGCACCCTGAGTACAGAGCACTGAGCACACAGCACCCCGAGCACTGAGCACCCAGCACCCTGAGTACTGAGCACTGAGCACCCAGCACCCCGAGCACTGAGCACGAAGCACCCTGAGCACTGAGCACCCAGCACCCGAGTACTGAGCACCCAGCACAATGAGTACTGAGCACCTAGCTCCCTGAGTACTGAGCACCCAGCACCCCGAGTACTGAGCACCCAGCACCCTGAGTACTGAGCACTCAGCTCCCTGAGCACTGAGGACCCAGCACCCTGAGTAGTGAGCACCGAGCACCCCGAGTACTGAGCACCCAGCACCCTGAGCACTGTGCACCCAGCACCCTGAGCACTGAGCACCGAGAACCCTGAGTACTGAGCACCCAGCACCCGGAGTACTGAGCACCCAGCACCCTGAGCACTGAGCACCCAGCACCCTGAGCACTGAGCACCCAGCACCCTGAGTACTGAGCAGCCAGCACCCTGACTACTGAGCACCCAGCACCCTGAGCACTGAGCAATGAGCACCCAGCACCCTGAGCACTGAGCACTGAGCACCCAGCACCCTGAGCACTGAGCACCCAGCACCCCGAGCACTGAGCACCCAGCTCCCTGAGCACCCAGCACCCTGAGCACTGAGCACCCTGAGCACTGAGCACTGAGCACCCAGCACCCTGAGTACTGAGCACCCAACACTCTGAGCACTGAGCACCCAGCACGCTGAGTACTGAGCACTGAGCACCCAGCACCCTGAGTACTGAGCACCCAGCACCCCGAGCGCTGAGCACCCAGCACCCTGAGCACTGAGCACCGAGCACCCTGAGCACTGAGCACCCAGCACCCTGAGTACTGAGCACCCAGCACCCTGAGCACTGAGCACCGAGCACCCTGAGCACTGAGCACCCAGCACCCTGAGCACTGAGCACCCAGCACCCCGAGCAGTGAGCACCCAGCACCCTGAGCCCTGAGCACCCTGAGTACTGAGCACTGAGCACCCTGAGTACTGAGCACTGAGCACCCTGAGTACTGAGCACCCAGCACCCTGAGTACTGAGCACCGAGCACCCTGAATACTAAGCACCCAGCACCCTGAGTACTGAGCACCCAGCACCCTGAGTACTGAGCAACCAGCACCCTGAGCACTGAGCACCCAGCACCCTGAGTACTGAGCATCCAGCACCCCGAGCACTGAGCACCCAGCACCCTGAGTACTGAGCACTGAGCACCCAGCACCCCGAGCACTGAGCACCCAGCATCCTGATTACTGAGCACCAAGCACCCCGAGCACTGAGCACCGAGCACCCCGAGCACTGAGCACCCAGCACCCCGAGCACTGAGCACCCAGCACCCTGAGTACTAAGCACCCAGCACCCTGAGCACTGAGCACCCAGCACCCTGAGTACTGAGCACCGAGCACCCTGAGTACTGAGCACCCAGCACCCTGAGTACTGAGCACCCAGCACCCTGAGTACTGAGCACCCAGCGTACTGAGCACCGAGCACGCAGCACCCTGAGTACTGAGCACCCAGCACCCTGAGCACTGAGCACCCAGCACCCTGAGTACTGAGCACTGAGCACCCCGAGTACTGAGCACCGAGCAAGCCGAGCACTGAGCACCCAGCACCCCGAGCACCGAGCACACTGAGTACTGAGCACCCAGCACCCTGAGCACTGAGCACCCAGCACCCTGAGCACTGAGCACCCACCACCCTGAGCACTGAGCACCGAGCACACCGAGCACTGAGCACCCAGCACCCGGAGTACTGAGCACCCAGCACCCTGAGTACTAAGCACCGAGCACCCTGAGTACTGAGCACCCAGCACCCTGAGCACTGAACACACAGCACCCGGAGTACTGAGCACCCCGAGCACTGAGCACCCAGCACTCTGAGTACTGAGCACCGAGCACCCCAAGCACTGAGCACCCAGCACCCCGAGCACTGAGCACCCAGCACCCCGAGCACTGAGCACCCAGCACCCTGAGTACTGAGCACCCAGAACCCTGAGTACTGAGCACCCAGGACCCCGAGCACTGAGCACCCAGCACCCTGAGCACTGAGCACCCAGCACCCTGAGCACTGAGCACCCAGCACCCCGAGCACTGAGCAACAAGCACCCTGAGTACTGAGCACTGAACACCCAGCACCCCGAGCACTGAGCACCCAGCACCCTGAGTACTGAGCCCTGAGCACCCAGCACCCCGAGCACTGAGCACCCAGCACCCTGAGCACTGAGCACCCAGCACCCGAGTACTGAGCACCCAGCACAATGAGTACTGAGCAACCAGCTCCCTGAGTACTGACCACCCAGCACCCCGAGTACTGAGCACCCAGCACCCTGAGTACTGAGCACTCAGCACCCTGAGCACTGAGGACCCAGCACCCTGAGTACTGAGCACCGAGCACCCTGAGTACTGAGCACCCAGCACCCTGAGTACTGAGCACCCAGCACACTGAGTACTGAGCACCCAGCACCCTGAGCACTGATCACCCAGCACCCTGAGTACTGAGCACAGAGTACCCTGAGTACTGAGCACCCAGCACCCCGAGCACTGAGCACGCAGCACCCTGAGTACTGAGCACTGAGCACCCAGCAACCCGAGCACTGAGCACCCAGCACCCTGTGTACTGAGCACTGAGTACCCACTACCCCGAGCACTGAGACCTAGCACCCTGAGCACTGAGCACCCAGCACCCCGAGTACTGAGCACCCAGCACCCAGAGCACTGAGCACCCAGCACCGTGAGCACTGAGCACCCAGCACCCTGAGTACTGAGCACCCAGCACCCTGAGTACTGAACACCCAGCACCCCGAGCACTGAGCACCCAGCACCCTGAGCACTGAGCACCCAGCACCCTGAGTACTGAGCACCCAGCACCCTGAGTACTGAACACCCAGGACCCCGAGCACTGAGCACCCAGCACGCTGAGCACTGAGCACCGAGCACCCTGAGTACTGAGCAACCAGCACCCTGAGTACTGAGCACCCAGCACACTGAGCACTGAGCACCAAGCACCCTGAGCACTGAGCACCCAGCACCCTGAGTACTGAGCACCCAGCACCCTGAGTACTGAACACCCAGCACCCTGAGCACTGAGCACTGAGCACCCAACACCGTGAGCACTGAGCACTGAGCACCCAGCACCCTGAGCACTGAGCACCCAGCACCCCGAGCACTGAGCACCCAGCACCCTGAGCACCCAGCACCCTGAGCACTGAGCACCCTGAGCACTGAGCACTGAGCACCCAGCACCCTGAGTACTGAGCACCCAACACTCTGAGCACTGAGCACCCAGCACGCTGAGTACTGAGCACTGAGCACCCAGCACCCTGAGTACTGAGCACCCAGCACCCTGAGCACTGAGCACCCAGCACCCTGTGTACTGAGCACCGAGCACCCCGAGCACTGAGCAACCAGCAACCTGAGTACTGAGCACCCAGCACCCCGAGAATGAGCACCCAGCACCCCGAGCACTGAGCACCCAGCACCCTGAGCACTGAGCACCCAGCACCCTGAGTACTGAGCACCCTGAATACTGACCACCCAGCACCCTGAGTACTGAGCACCCTGCACCCCGAGCACTGAGCTCCCTGAGTACTGAGCACCCAGCACCCTGAGTACTGAGCACACAGCACCCTGAGTACTGAGCACTGAGCACCCAGAGAACTGAGCACCCAGCACCCCGAGGACTGAGCACCCAGCACCCTGTGCACTGAGCACTGAGCATCCAGCACCCCGAGCACTGAGCACCCTGAGCTCTTAGCACCCTGAGTACTGAGCACCCAGCAGCCTGAGTACTGAGCACCCAGCACCCTGAGCACTGAGCACCCAGCACCCTGAGTACTGAGCACCCAGCACCCTGAGTACTGAGCACCGAGCACCCCGAGTACTGAGCACCCAGCACCCTGAGTACTGAGCACCGAGCACCCCGAGCACTGAGCACCCAGCACCCTGAGCACTGAGCACCCAGCACCCCGAGCACTGAGCACCCAGCACCCTGAGCACTGAGCCCCCAGCACCCCGAGTGCTGAGCACCGAGCACCCCGAGAACTGAGCACCCAGCACCCCGAGCACTGAGCACTGAGCACCCTGGGCACTGAGCACCCAGCACCCCGAGTACTGAGCACTGAGCACCCTGAGTACTGAGCACCCAGCACCCCGAGTGCTGAGCACTGAGCACTAGGAGTACTGAGCACCCAGCACCCTGAGCACTGAGCACTGAGAACCCTGAGCACTGAGCACCGAGCACCACGAGCACTGAGCACCCAGCACCCTGAGTACTCAGCACCGAGCTCCCCGAGCACTGAGCACCCAGCACCCTGAGCAGTGAGCACCCAGCACCCTGAGCCCTGAGCACCCTGAGTACTGAGCACTGAGCTCCCTGAGTACTGAGCACTGAGCACCCTGAGTACAGAGCACCCAGCACCCTGAGTACTGAGACCCAGCACCCTGAGTACTGAGCACCCAGCACCCTGAGCAATGAGCACCCTGATTACTGAGCACCCAGCACCCTGAGCACTGAGCACCCAGCACCCTGAGTACTGAGCAACCAGCACCCTGAGCACTGAGCACCCAGCACATTGAGTACTGAGCATCCAGCACCCCGAGCACTGAGCACCCTGAGTACTGAGCATCCAGCACCCTGAGTACTAAGCACCCAGCACTCTGAGCAATGATCACCCTGAGTACTGAGCACCCAGCACCTTGAGCACTGAGCACCGAGCACCCTGAGCACTGAGCACCCAGCACCCTGAGCACTGAGCACCCAGCACCCCGAGCACTGAGCACCCAGCACCCTGAGTACTGAGCACTGAGCACCCAGCACCCCGAGCACTGAGCACCCAGCACCCTGAGAACTGAGCACTGAGCACCCAGCACCCCGAGCACTGAGCACCCAGCACCCTGAGCACTGAGCACCCAGCACCCGAGTACTGAGCACCCAGCACAATGAGTACTGAGCACCCAGCTCCCTGAGTACTGAGCACCCAGCACCCCGAGTACTGAGCACACAGCACCCTGAGTACTGAGCACTCAGCACCCTGAGCACTGAGGACCCAGCACCCTGAGTACTGAGCACCGAGCATCCTGAGTACTGAGCACCCAGCACCCTGAGTACTGAGCACCCAGCACACTGAGTACTGAGCACCCAGCACCCTGAGCACTGATCATCCAGCACCCTGAGTACTGAGCACCCAGCACCCCGAGCACTGAGCACCCAGCACCCTGTGTACTGAGCACTGAGAACCCAGTACCCAGAGCAATGAGACCTAGCACCCTGAGCACTGAGCACACAGCACACCGAGTACTGAGCACCCAGCACCCCAAGCACTGAGCACCCAGCACCCTGAGCACTGAGCACCCAGCACCCTGAGTACTGAGCACCCAGCACCCCGAGTACTGAGCACCCAGCACCCTGAGCACTGTGCACCCAGCACCCTGAGCACTGAGCACCGAGAACCCTGAGTACTGAGCACACAGCACCCTGAGCACTGAGCACCCAGCACCCTGAGCACTGAGCACCCAGCACCCTGAGTACTGAGAACCCAGCACCCTTAGTACTGAACACCCAGCACCCCGAGCACTGAGCACCCAGCACCCTGAGCACTGAGCACCCTGCACCCCGAGCACTGAGCTCCCTGAGTACTGAGCACCCAGCACCCTGAGTACTGAGCACACAGCACCCTGAGTACTGAGCACTGAGCACCCAGAGAACTGAGCACCCAGCACCCCGAGGACTGAGCACCCAGCACCCTGTGCACTGAGCACTGAGCATCCAGCACCCCGAGCACTGAGCACCCTGAGCTCTTAGCACCCTGAGTACTGAGCACCCAGCACCACGAGCACTGAGCACCCAGCACCCTGAGTACTCAGCACCGAGCTCCCCGAGCACTGAGCACCCAGCACCCCGAGCAGTGAGCACCCAGCACCATGAGCCCTGAGCACCCTGAGTACTGAGCACTGAGCACCCTGAGTACTGAGCACTGAGCACCCTGAGTACTGAGCACACAGCACCCTGAGTACTGAGCACCCAGCACCCTGAGTACTGAGCACCCAGCACCCTGAGCAATGAGCACCCTGAGTACTGAGCACCCAGCACCCTGAGCACTGAGCACCCAGCACCCTGCGTACTGAGCAACCAGCACCCTGAGCACTGAGCACCCAGCACCCTGAGTACTGAGCATCCAGCACCCCGAGCACTGCGCACCCTGAGTACTGAGCACCCAGCAACCTGAGTACTAAGCACCTAGCACTCTGAGCAATGATCACCCTGAGTACTGAGCACCCAGCACCTTGAGCACTGAGCACCGAGCACCCCGAGCGCTGAGCACCCAGCACCCGGAGTACTGAACACCCAGCACCCTGAGTACTAAGCACCGAGCACCCTGAGTACTGAGCACCCAGCACCCTCAGCACTGAACACACAGCACCCCGAGCACTGAGCACACAGCATCCCGAGCACTGAGCACCCAGCACCCTGAGTACTGAGCACCCAGCACCCTGACCACTGAGCACCCAGCACCCTGAGCACTGAGCACCCAGCATCCCGAGAACTGAGCACCAAGCACCCTGAGTACTGAGCACTGAGCACCCAGCACCCCGAGCACTGAGCACTCAGCACCCTGAGTACTGAGCACTGAGCACCCAGCACCCCGAGCACTGAGCACACAGCACCCTGAGCACTGAGCACCCAGCACCCGAGTACTGAGCACCCAGCACAATGAGTACTGAGCACCCAGCTCCCTGAGTACTGAGCACCCAGCACCCCGAGTACTGAGCACCCAGCACCCTGAATACTGAGCACTCAGCACCCTGAGCACTGAGGACCCAGCACCCTGAGTACTGAGCACCGAGCACCCTGAGTACTGAGCACCCAGCACCCTGAGTACTGAGCACCCAGCAACCTGTGTACTGAGCATCGAGCACCCCGAGCACTGAGCAACCAGCACCCTGAGTACTGAGCACCCAGCACCCTTAGCACTAAGCACTGAGCACCCAGCACCCTGAGCACTGAGCACCCAGCACCCCGAGCACTGAGCACCCAGCACCCTGAGCACCCAGCACCCTGAGCACTGAGCACCCTGAGCACTGAGCACTGAGCACCCAGCACCCTGAGTACTGAGCACCCAACACTCTGAGCACTGAGCACCCAGCACGCTGAGTACTGAGCCCTGAGCACCCAGCACCCTGAGTACTGAGCACCCAGCACCCCGAGCACTGAGCACCCAGCAACCTGTGTACTGAGCATCGAGCACCCCGAGCACTGAGCAACCAGCACCCTGAGTACTGAGCACCCAGCACCCTGAGCACTGAGCACCCAACACCCTGAGCACTGAGCACCCAGCACCCAGAGCACTGAGCACTGTGCACCCTGAGTACTGAGCCCTGAGCACCCTGAGCACTGAGCACTGAGCACCCTGAGTACTGAGCACTGAGCACCCTGAGCACTGAGCACCCAGCACCCAGAGCACTGAGCACCCAGCACCCCGAGCACTGAGCACCCAGCACCCCGAGCACTGAGCACACAGCACCCCGAGCACTGAGCACACAGCACCCCGAGCACTGAGCACCCAGCACCCCGAGCACCGAGCACCCTGAGTTCTAAGCACCGAGCACCCTGAACACTGAGCATCCAGCACCCTGAGCACTGAGCACCCAGCACCCTGAGTACTGAGCACCCAGCACCCCGAGCACTGAGCACCCAGCACCCTGAGTACTGAGCACCCAGCACCCTGATCACTGAGCATCGCGCACCCTGATCACTGAGCACCCAGCAACCTGAGGACTGAGCACCCAGCACCCCGAGCACTGAGCTCCCAGCACCCTGAGCACTGAGCACCCTGAGTACTGAGCACTGAGCACCCTGAGTACTGAGCACTGAGCACCCTGAGTACTGAGCACCCAGCACCCTGAGTACTGAGCACCCAGCACGCTGAGAACTGAGCACCGAGCACCCTGAGCACTGAGCACCCAGCACCCTGAGCACTGAGCACCCAGCACCCCGAGCAGTGAGCACCCAGCACCCTGAGCCCTGAGCACCCTGAGTACTGAGCACTGAGCACCCTGAGTACTGAGCACCCAGAACCCTGAGTACTGAGCACCCAGCACCCTGAGTACTGAGCACCCTGCACCCTGAGCAATGAGCACCCTGAGTACTGAGCACCCAGCACCCTGAGCAATGAGCACCCAGCACCCTGAGTACTGAGCAACCAGCACCCTGAGCACTGAGCACCCAGCACCCTGAGTACTGAGCATCCAGCACCCTGAGCACTGAGCACCCAGCACCCTGTGTACTGGGCACTGAGTACCCAGCACCCCGAGCACTGAGCACCCAGCACCCTGAGCACTGAGCACCCTGAGTACTGAGCACTGAGCACCCAGCACCCCGAGCACTGAGCACCGAGCACCCTGAGTACTGAGCACCCAGCACACCGAGTACTGAGCACCCAGCACCCTGAGTACTGAGCACCCAGCACCCCGAGCACTGAGCACCGAGCACCCCGAGCACTGAGCACCCAGCACCCCGTGCACTGAGCACCCAGCACCCTGAGTACTGAGCGCCCACCACCCCGAGCACTGAGCACCCAGCACCCTGAGTACTGAGCACCGAGCACCCTGAGTACTGAGCACCCAGCACCCTGAGCACTGAGCACCCAGCACCCTGAGCACTGAGCACCCAGCACCCTGAGCACTGAGCACCCAGCACCCTGAGTACTGAGCACCCAATGTACTGAGCACTGAGCACCCTGAGCACTAAGCACCCAGCACCCTGAGTACTGAGCACCCAGCACCCTGAGTACTGAGCACCCAATGTACTGAGCACCGAGCACCCTGATCACTGAGCACCCAGCACCCTGAGTACTGAGCACCCAGCACCCTGAGCACTGAGCACCCTGAGTACTGAGCACTGAGCACCCTGAGTACTGAGCAATGAGCACCCTGAGTATTGAGTACTGAGCACCCTGAGTATTGAGCACCCAGCAACCTGAGCACTGAGCACCCAGCACCCTGAGCACTGAGCACCCAGCACCTTGAGCACTGAGCACCCAGCACCCTGAGCACTGAGCACCCAGCACCCCGAGCACAGAGCACCCAGCACCCTGAGCACTGAGAACCCTGAGTACTGAGCAATGAGCACCCTGAGTACTGAGTACTGAGCACCCTGAGTATTGAGCACCCAGCACCCTGAGTACTGAGCACCCAGGACCCGGAGCAATGAGCACCCTGAGTACTGAGCACCCAGCACCCTGAGCACTGAGCACCGAGCACCCCGAGCACTGAGCACCCAGCACCCGGAGTACTGAGCACCCAGCACCCTGAGTACTAAGCACCGAGCACCCTGAGTACTGAGCACCCAGTACCCTGAGCACTGAACACACAGCACCCTGAGTACTGAGCTCCCCGAGCACTGAGCACCCAGCACCCTGAGCACTGAGGACCCAGCACCCTGAGTACTGAGCACCCAGCACCCTGAGCACTGAGCACCCAGCACCCTCAGTACTGAGCACCCAGCACCCTGAGCACTGAGCACCCAGCACCCTGAGTACTGAGCATCCAGCACCCTGAGCACTGAGCAGCCAGCACCCTGAGTACTGAGCACTGAGCACCCAGCACCCTGAGTACTGAGCATCCAGCGCCCTGAGCACTGAGCACTCAGCACCCTGTGTACTGAGCACTGAGCACCCAGCACCCTGAGCACTGAGCACCCTGAGTACTGAGCACCCAGCACCCTGAGCACTGAGCACCCAGCACCCCGAGCACTGAGCACCCAGCACCCTGAGCAGTGAGCACTGAGCACCCTGAGTACTTAGCACTGAGCACCCTGAGCACTGAGCACCGAGCACCCTGAGTACTGAGCACTGAGCACCCTGAGCACTGAGCACCCAGCACCCTGAGTACTTAGCACCCAGCACCCTGAGCACTGAGCACCCTGCACCCCGAGCACTGAGCTCCCTGAGTACTGAGCACCCAGCACCCTGAGTACTGAGCACACAGCACCCTGAGTACTGAGCACTGAGCACAAAGAGAACTGAGCACCCAGCACCCCGAGGACTGAGCACCCAGCACCCTATGCACTGAGCACTGAGCATCCAGTACCCCGAGCACTGAGCACCCTGAGCTCTTAGCACCCTGAGTACTGAGCACCCAGCACCACGAGCACTGAGCACCCAGCACCCTGAGTACTCAGCACCGAGCTCCCCGAGCACTGAGCACCCAGCACCCCGAGCAGTGAGCACCCAGCACCATGAGCCCTGAGCACCCTGAGTACTGAGCACTGAGCACCCTGAGTACTGAGCACTGAGCACCCTGAGTACTGAGCACACAGCACCCTGAGTACTGAGCACCCAGCACCCTGAGTACTGAGCACCCAGCACCCTGAGCAATGAGCACCCTGAGTACTGAGCACACAGCACCCTGAGCACTGAGCACCCAGCACCCTGCGTACTGAGCAACCAGCACCCTGAGCACTGAGCACCCAGCACCCTGAGTACTGAGCATCCAGCACCCCGAGCACTGCGCACCCTGAGTACTGAGCACCCAGCAACCTGAGTACTAAGCACCTAGCACTCTGAGCAATGATCACCCTGAGTACTGAGCACCCAGCACCTTGAGCACTGAGCACCGAGCACCCCGAGCGCTGAGCACCCAGCACCCGGAGTACTGAGCACCCAGCACCCTGAGTACTAAGCACCGAGCACCCTGAGTACTGAGCACCCAGCACCCTGAGCACTGAACACACAGCACCCCGAGCACTGAGCACACAGCATCCCGAGCACTGAGCACCCATCACCCTGAGTACTGAGCACCCAGCACCCTGACCACTGAGCACCCAGCACCCTGAGCACTGAGCACCCAGCACCCCGAGAACTGAGCACCAAGCACCCTGAGTACTGAGCACTGAGCACCCAGCACCCCGAGCACTGAGCACTCAGCACCCTGAGTACTGAGCACTGAGCACCCAGCACCCCGAGCACTGAGCACACAGCACCCTGAGCACTGAGCACCCAGCACCCGAGTACTGAGCACCCAGCACAATGAGTACTGAGCACCCAGCTCCCTGAGTACTGAGCACCCAGCACCCCGAGTACTGAGCACCCAGCACCCTGAATACTGAGCACTCAGCACCCTGAGCACTGAGGACCCAGCACCCTGAGTACTGAGCACCGAGCACCCTGAGTACTGAGCACCCAGCACCCTGAGTACTGAGCACCCAGCAACCTGTGTACTGAGCATCGAGCACCCCGAGCACTGAGCAACCAGCACCCTGAGTACTGAGCACCCAGCACCCTGAACACTAAGCACTGAGCACCCAGCACCCTGAGCACTGAGCACCCAGCACCCCGAGCACTGAGCACCCAGCACCCTGAGCACCCAGCACCCTGAGCACTGAGCACCCTGAGCACTGAGCACTGAGCACCCAGCACCCTGAGTACTGAGCACCCAACACTCTGAGCACTGAGCACCCAGCACGCTGAGTACTGAGCCCTGAGCACCCAGCACCCTGAGTACTGAGCACCCAGCACCCCGAGCACTGAGCACCCAGCAACCTGTGTACTGAGCATCGAGCACCCCGAGCACTGAGCAACCATCAGCCTGAGTACTGAGCACCCAGCACCCTGAGCACTGAGCACCCAGCACCCTGAGCACTGAGCACCCAGCACCCAGAGCACTGAGCACTGAGCACCCTGAGTACTGAGCACTGAGCACCCTGAGCACTGAGCACCCTGAGTACTGAGCACTGAGCACCCTGAGCACTGAGCACCCAGCACCCCGAGCACTGAGCTCCCAGCACCCCGAGCACTGAGCACCCAGCACCCCGAGCACTGAGCACACAACACCCCGAGCACTGAGCACCCAGCACCCCGAGCACTGAGCACCCAGCACCCCGAGCACCGAGCACCCTGAGTTCTAAGCACCGAGCACCCTGAGCACTGAGCATCCAGCACCCTGAGCACTGAGCACCCAGCACCCTGAGTACTGAGCACCCAGCACCCCGAGCACTGAGCACCCAGCACCCTGAGTACTGAGCACCCAGCACCCTGATCACTGAGCATCGCGCACCCTGATCACTGAGCACCCAGCAACCTGAGGACTGAGCACCCAGCACCCCGAGCACTGAGCTCCCAGCACCCTGAGCACTGAGCACCCTGAGTACTGAGCACTGAGCACCCTGAGTACTGAGCACTGAGCACCCTGTGTACTGAGCACCCAGCACCCTGAGTACTGAGCACCCAGCACCCTGAGAACTGAGCACCGAGCACCCTGAGCACTGAGCACCCAGCACCCTGAGCACTGAGCACCCAGCACCCCGAGCAGTGAGCACCCAGCACCCTGAGCCCTGAGCACCCTGAGTACTGAGCACTGAGCACCCTGAGTACTGAGCACCCAGAACCCTGAGTACTGAGCACCCAGCACCCTGAGTACTGAGCACCCTGCACCCTGAGCAATGAGCACCCTGAGTACTGAGCACCCAGCACCCTGAGCAATGAGCACCCAGCACCCTGAGTACTGAGCAACCAGCACCCTGAGCACTGAGCACCCAGCACCCTGAGTACTGAGCATCCAGCACCCTGAGCACTGAGCACCCAGCACCCTGTGTACTGGGCACTGAGTACCCAGCACCGCGAGCACTGAGCACCCAGCACCCTGAGCACTGAGCACCCTGAGTACTGAGCACTGAGCACCCAGCACCCCGAGCACTGAACACCGAGCACCCTGAGTACTGAGCACCCAGCACACCGAGTACTGAGCACCCAGCACCCTGAGTACTGAGCACCCAGCACCCCGAGCACTGAGCACCGAGCACCCCGAGCACTGAGCACCCAGCACCCCGAGCACTGAGCACCCAGCACCCTGAGTACTGAGCACCCACCACTTCGAGCACTGAGCACCCAGCACCCTGAGTACTGAGCACCGAGCACCCTGAGTACTGAGCACCCAGCACCCTGAGCACTGAGCACCCAGCACCCTGAGCACTGAGCACCCAGCACCCTGAGCACTGAGCACCCAGCACCCTGAGTACTGAGCACCCAATGTACTGAGCACTGAGCACCCTGAGCACTGAGCACCCAGCAGCCTGAGTACTGAGCACCCAGCACCCTGAGTACTGAGCACCCAATGTACTGAGCACCGAGCACCCTGAGTACTGAGTACTGAGCACCCTGAGTATTGAGCACCCAGCACCCTGAGTACTGAGCACCCAGGACCCGGAGCAATGAGCACCCTGAGTACTGAGCACCCAGCACCCTGAGCACTGAGCACGGAGCACCCCGAGCACTGAGCACCCAGCACCCGGAGTACTGAGCACCCAGCACCCTGAGTACTAAGCACCGAGCACCCTGAGTACTGAGCACCCAGTACCCTGAGCACTGAACACACAGCACCCTGAGTACTGAGCTCCCCGAGCACTGAGCAAACAGCACCCTGAGAACTGAGGACCCAGCACCCTGAGTACTGAGCATCCAGCACCCTGAGCACTGAGCACCCAGCACCCTCAGTACTGAGCACCCAGCACCCTGAGCACTGAGCACCCAGCACCCTGAGTACTGAGCATCCAGCACCCTGAGCACTGAGCAGCCAGCACCCTGAGTACTGAGCACTGAGCACCCAGCACCCTGAGTACTGAGCATCCAGCACCCTGAGCACTGAGCACTCAGCACCCTGTGTACTGAGCACTGAGCACCCAGCACCCTGAGCACTGAGCACCCTGAGTACTGAGCACCCAGCACCCTGAGCACTGAGCACCCAGCACCCCGAGCACTGAGCACCCAGCACCCTGAGCACTGAGCACTGAGCACCCTGAGTACTTAGCACTGAGCACCCTGAGCACTGAGCACCGAGCACCCTGAGTACTGAGCACTGAGCACCCTGAGCACTGAGCACCCAGCACCCTGAGTACTGAGCACCCAGCACCCTGAGCACTGAGCACCCAGCACGCTGAGTACTGAGCACTGAGCACCGTGAGTACTGAGTACCGAGCACCCTGAGTACTGAGCACCCAGCACCCTGAGCACTGAGCACCCAGCACAACGAGTACTGAGCACCCAGCACCCTGATTACTGAGCACCAAGCACCCCGAGCACTGAGCACCGAGCACCCCGAGCACTGAGCACCCAGCACCCCGAGCACTGAGCACCCAGCACCCTGAGTACTAAGCACCCAGCACCCTGAGTACTGAGCACCCAGCACCCCGAGCACTGAGCACCCAGCACCCTGAGTACTGAGCACTCAGCACCCTGAGCACTGAGCACCCAGCACCCTGAGTACTGAGCACCCAGCACCCTGAGTACTGAACACCCAGCACCCCGCGCACTGAGCACCCAGCATCCTGAGAACTGAGCAACGAGCACCCTGAGTACTGAGCACCCAGCACCCTGAGTACTGAGCACCCAGTACCCTGAGCACTGAGCACCCAGCAACCTGAGCACTGAGCACCCAGCACCCTGAGTACTGAGCACCCAGCACCCTGATTACTGAACACCCAGCACCCTGAGCACTGAGCACTGAGCACCCAGCACCCTGAGCACTAAGCACTGAGCACCCAGCACCCTGAGCACTGAGCACCCAGCACCCCGAGCACTGAGCACTGAGCACCCAGCACCCTGAGTACTGAGCACCCAACACTCTGAGCACTGAGCACCCAGCACGCTGAGTACTGAGCCCTGAGCACCCAGCACCCTGAGTACTGAGCACCCAGCACCCCGAGCACTGAGCACCCAGCAACCTGTGTACTGAGCATCGAGCACCCCGAGCACTGAGCAACCAGCACCCTGAGTACTGAGCACCCAGCACCCTGAGCACTGAGCACCCAGCACCCTGAGCACTGAGCACCCAGCACCCAGAGCACTGAGCACTGAGCACCCTGAGTACTGAGCACTGAGCACCCTGAGCACTGAGCACTGAGCACCCTGAGTACTGAGCACTGAGCACCCTGAGCACTGAGCACCCAGCACCCCGAGCACTGAGCACCCAGCACCCCGAGCACTGAGCACCCAGCACCCCGAGCACTGAGCACCCAGCACCCCGAGCACTGAGCACCCAGCACCCCGAGCACTGAGCACACAGCACCCCGAGCACCGAGCACCCTGAGTACTAAGCACCGAGCACCCTGAGCACTGAGCATCCAGCACCCTGAGCACTGAGCACCCAGCACCCTGAGTACTGAGCACCCAGCACCCCGAACACTGAGCACCCAGCACCCTGAGTACTGAGCACCCAGCACCCTGATCACTGAGCATCGAGCACCCTGATCACTGAGCACCCAGCAACCTGAGGACTGAGCACCCAGCACCCCGAGCACTGAGCTCCCAGCACCCTGAGCCCTGAGCACCCTGAGTACTGAGCACTGAGCACCCTGAGTACTGAGCACTGAGCACCCTGAGTACTGAGAACCCAGCACCCTGAGTACTGAGCACCCAGCACCCTGAGAACTGAGCACCGAGCACCCTGAGCACTGAGCACCCAGCACCCTGAGCACTGAGCACCCAGCACCCCGAGCAGTGAGCACCCAGCACCCTGAGCCCTGAGCACCCTGAGTACTGAGCACTGAGCACCCTGAGTACTGAGCACCCAGCACCCTGAGTACTGAGCACCCAGCACCCTGAGTACTGAGCAACCAGAACCCTGAGCACTGACCACTGAGCACCCAGCACGCTGAGTACTGAGCACTGAGCACCCTGAGCACTGAGCACCCAGCACCCTGAGTACTGAGCACCGAGCACCCTGAGTACTGAGCACCCAGCACTCTGAGCACTGAGCACCCAGCACCCTGAGCACTGAGCACTGAGCACCCCGAGTACTGAGCACCGAGCACCCCGAGCACTGAGCACCCAGCACCCTGAGCACTGAGCACCCAGCACCCTGAGCACTGAGCACCCAGCACCCAGAGCACTGAGCACTGAGCACCCTGAGTACTGAGCACTGAGCACCCTGAGCACTGAGCACTGAGCACCCTGAGTACTGAGCACTGAGCACCCTGAGCACTGAGCACCCAGCACCCCGAGCACTGAGCACCCAGCACCCCGAGCACTGAGCACCCAGCACCCCGAGCACTGAGCACCCAGCACCCCGAGCACTGAGCACCCAGCACCCGAGCACTGAGCACACAGCACCCCGAGCACCGAGCACCCTGAGTACTAAGCACCGAGCACCCTGAGCACTGAGCATCCAGCACCCTGAGCACTGAGCACCCAGCACCCTGAGTACTGAGCACCCAGCACCCCGAGCACTGAGCACCCAGCACCCTGAGTACTGAGCACCCAGCACCCTGATCACTGAGCATCGAGCACCCTGATCACTGAGCACCCAGCAACCTGAGGACTGAGCACCCAGCACCCCGAGCACTGAGCTCCCAGCACCCTGAGCCCTGAGCACCCTGAGTACTGAGCACTGAGCACCCTGAGTACTGAGCACTGAGCACCCTGAGTACTGAGAACCCAGCACCCTGAGTACTGAGCACCCAGCACCCTGAGAACTGAGCACCGAGCACCCTGAGCACTGAGCACCCAGCACCCTGAGCACTGAGCACCCAGCACCCCGAGCAGTGAGCACCCAGCACCCTGAGCCCTGAGCACCCTGAGTACTGAGCACTGAGCACCCTGAGTACTGAGCACCCAGCACCCTGAGGACTGAGCACCCAGCACCCCGAGCACTGAGCTCCCAGCACCCTGAGCACTGAGCACCCTGAGTACTGAGCACTGAGCACCCTGAGTACTGAGCACTGAGCACCCTGTGTACTGAGCACCCAGCACCCTGAGTACTGAGCACCCAGCACCCTGAGAACTGAGCACCGAGCACCCTGAGCACTGAGCACCCAGCACCCTGAGCACTGAGCACCCAGCACCCCGAGCAGTGAGCACCCAGCACCCTGAGCCCTGAGCACCCTGAGTACTGAGCACTGAGCACCCTGAGTACTGAGCACCCAGAACCCTGAGTACTGAGCACCCAGCACCCTGAGTACTGAGCACCCTGCACCCTGAGCAATGAGCACCCTGAGTACTGAGCACCCAGCACCCTGAGCAATGAGCACCCAGCACCCTGAGTACTGAGCAACCAGCACCCTGAGCACTGAGCACCCAGCACCCTGAGTACTGAGCATCCAGCACCCTGAGCACTGAGCACCCAGCACCCTGTGTACTGGGCACTGAGTACCCAGCACCGCGAGCACTGAGCACCCAGCACCCTGAGCACTGAGCACCCTGAGTACTGAGCACTGAGCACCCAGCACCCCGAGCACTGAACACCGAGCACCCTGAGTACTGAGCACCCAGCACACCGAGTACTGAGCACCCAGCACCCTGAGTACTGAGCACCCAGCACCCCGAGCACTGAGCACCGAGCACCCCGAGCACTGAGCACCCAGCACCCCGAGCACTGAGCACCCAGCACCCTGAGTACTGAGCACCCACCACTTCGAGCACTGAGCACCCAGCACCCTGAGTACTGAGCACCGAGCACCCTGAGTACTGAGCACCCAGCACCCTGAGCACTGAGCACCCAGCACCCTGAGCACTGAGCACCCAGCACCCTGAGCACTGAGCACCCAGCACCCTGAGTACTGAGCACCCAATGTACTGAGCACTGAGCACCCTGAGCACTGAGCACCCAGCAGCCTGAGTACTGAGCACCCAGCACCCTGAGTACTGAGCACCCAATGTACTGAGCACCGAGCACCCTGAGTACTGAGTACTGAGCACCCTGAGTATTGAGCACCCAGCACCCTGAGTACTGAGCACCCAGGACCCGGAGCAATGAGCACCCTGAGTACTGAGCACCCAGCACCCTGAGCACTGAGCACGGAGCACCCCGAGCACTGAGCACCCAGCACCCGGAGTACTGAGCACCCAGCACCCTGAGTACTAAGCACCGAGCACCCTGAGTACTGAGCACCCAGTACCCTGAGCACTGAACACACAGCACCCTGAGTACTGAGCTCCCCGAGCACTGAGCAAACAGCACCCTGAGAACTGAGGACCCAGCACCCTGAGTACTGAGCATCCAGCACCCTGAGCACTGAGCACCCAGCACCCTCAGTACTGAGCACCCAGCACCCTGAGCACTGAGCACCCAGCACCCTGAGTACTGAGCATCCAGCACCCTGAGCACTGAGCAGCCAGCACCCTGAGTACTGAGCACTGAGCACCCAGCACCCTGAGTACTGAGCATCCAGCACCCTGAGCACTGAGCACTCAGCACCCTGTGTACTGAGCACTGAGCACCCAGCACCCTGAGCACTGAGCACCCTGAGTACTGAGCACCCAGCACCCTGAGCACTGAGCACCCAGCACCCCGAGCACTGAGCACCCAGCACCCTGAGCACTGAGCACTGAGCACCCTGAGTACTTAGCACTGAGCACCCTGAGCACTGAGCACCGAGCACCCTGAGTACTGAGCACTGAGCACCCTGAGCACTGAGCACCCAGCACCCTGAGTACTGAGCACCCAGCACCCTGAGCACTGAGCACCCAGCACGCTGAGTACTGAGCACTGAGCACCGTGAGTACTGAGTACCGAGCACCCTGAGTACTGAGCACCCAGCACCCTGAGCACTGAGCACCCAGCACAACGAGTACTGAGCACCCAGCACCCTGATTACTGAGCACCAAGCACCCCGAGCACTGAGCACCGAGCACCCCGAGCACTGAGCACCCAGCACCCCGAGCACTGAGCACCCAGCACCCTGAGTACTAAGCACCCAGCACCCTGAGTACTGAGCACCCAGCACCCCGAGCACTGAGCACCCAGCACCCTGAGTACTGAGCACTCAGCACCCTGAGCACTGAGCACCCAGCACCCTGAGTACTGAGCACCCAGCACCCTGAGTACTGAACACCCAGCACCCCGCGCACTGAGCACCCAGCATCCTGAGAACTGAGCAACGAGCACCCTGAGTACTGAGCACCCAGCACCCTGAGTACTGAGCACCCAGTACCCTGAGCACTGAGCACCCAGCAACCTGAGCACTGAGCACCCAGCACCCTGAGTACTGAGCACCCAGCACCCTGATTACTGAACACCCAGCACCCTGAGCACTGAGCACTGAGCACCCAGCACCCTGAGCACTAAGCACTGAGCACCCAGCACCCTGAGCACTGAGCACCCAGCACCCCGAGCACTGAGCACTGAGCACCCAGCACCCTGAGTACTGAGCACCCAACACTCTGAGCACTGAGCACCCAGCACGCTGAGTACTGAGCCCTGAGCACCCAGCACCCTGAGTACTGAGCACCCAGCACCCCGAGCACTGAGCACCCAGCAACCTGTGTACTGAGCATCGAGCACCCCGAGCACTGAGCAACCAGCACCCTGAGTACTGAGCACCCAGCACCCTGAGCACTGAGCACCCAGCACCCTGAGCACTGAGCACCCAGCACCCAGAGCACTGAGCACTGAGCACCCTGAGTACTGAGCACTGAGCACCCTGAGCACTGAGCACTGAGCACCCTGAGTACTGAGCACTGAGCACCCTGAGCACTGAGCACCCAGCACCCCGAGCACTGAGCACCCAGCACCCCGAGCACTGAGCACCCAGCACCCCGAGCACTGAGCACCCAGCACCCCGAGCACTGAGCACCCAGCACCCCGAGCACTGAGCACACAGCACCCCGAGCACCGAGCACCCTGAGTACTAAGCACCGAGCACCCTGAGCACTGAGCATCCAGCACCCTGAGCACTGAGCACCCAGCACCCTGAGTACTGAGCACCCAGCACCCCGAACACTGAGCACCCAGCACCCTGAGTACTGAGCACCCAGCACCCTGATCACTGAGCATCGAGCACCCTGATCACTGAGCACCCAGCAACCTGAGGACTGAGCACCCAGCACCCCGAGCACTGAGCTCCCAGCACCCTGAGCCCTGAGCACCCTGAGTACTGAGCACTGAGCACCCTGAGTACTGAGCACTGAGCACCCTGAGTACTGAGAACCCAGCACCCTGAGTACTGAGCACCCAGCACCCTGAGAACTGAGCACCGAGCACCCTGAGCACTGAGCACCCAGCACCCTGAGCACTGAGCACCCAGCACCCCGAGCAGTGAGCACCCAGCACCCTGAGCCCTGAGCACCCTGAGTACTGAGCACTGAGCACCCTGAGTACTGAGCACCCAGCACCCTGAGTACTGAGCACCCAGCACCCTGAGTACTGAGCAACCAGAACCCTGAGCACTGACCACTGAGCACCCAGCACGCTGAGTACTGAGCACTGAGCACCCTGAGCACTGAGCACCCAGCACCCTGAGTACTGAGCACCGAGCACCCTGAGTACTGAGCACCCAGCACTCTGAGCACTGAGCACCCAGCACCCTGAGCACTGAGCACTGAGCACCCCGAGTACTGAGCACCGAGCACCCCGAGCACTGAGCACCCAGCACCCTGAGCACTGAGCACCCAGCACCCTGAGCACTGAGCACCCAGCACCCAGAGCACTGAGCACTGAGCACCCTGAGTACTGAGCACTGAGCACCCTGAGCACTGAGCACTGAGCACCCTGAGTACTGAGCACTGAGCACCCTGAGCACTGAGCACCCAGCACCCCGAGCACTGAGCACCCAGCACCCCGAGCACTGAGCACCCAGCACCCCGAGCACTGAGCACCCAGCACCCCGAGCACTGAGCACCCAGCACCCGAGCACTGAGCACACAGCACCCCGAGCACCGAGCACCCTGAGTACTAAGCACCGAGCACCCTGAGCACTGAGCATCCAGCACCCTGAGCACTGAGCACCCAGCACCCTGAGTACTGAGCACCCAGCACCCCGAGCACTGAGCACCCAGCACCCTGAGTACTGAGCACCCAGCACCCTGATCACTGAGCATCGAGCACCCTGATCACTGAGCACCCAGCAACCTGAGGACTGAGCACCCAGCACCCCGAGCACTGAGCTCCCAGCACCCTGAGCCCTGAGCACCCTGAGTACTGAGCACTGAGCACCCTGAGTACTGAGCACTGAGCACCCTGAGTACTGAGAACCCAGCACCCTGAGTACTGAGCACCCAGCACCCTGAGAACTGAGCACCGAGCACCCTGAGCACTGAGCACCCAGCACCCTGAGCACTGAGCACCCAGCACCCCGAGCAGTGAGCACCCAGCACCCTGAGCCCTGAGCACCCTGAGTACTGAGCACTGAGCACCCTGAGTACTGAGCACCCAGCACCCTGAGTACTGAGCACCCAGCACCCTGAGTACTGAGCACCCAGCACCCTGAGCAATGAGCACCCTGAGTACTGAGCACCCAGCACCCTGAGCAATGAGCACCCAGCACCCTGAGTACTGAGCAACCAGCACCCTGAGCACTGAGCACCCAGCACCCTGAGTACTGAGCATCCAGCACCCTGAGCACTGAGCACCCAGCTCCCTGAGTACTGAGCACTGAGCACCCAGCACCCCGAGCACTGAGCACCCAGCACCCTGTGTACTGAGCAGTGAGTAGCCAGCACCCCGAGCACTGAGTACCCAGCACCCTGAGCACTGAGCACCCTGAGTACTGAGCACTGAGCACCCTGCACCCTGAGTACTGAGCACCCAGCACCCTGAGCACTGAGCACCCTGAGTACTGAGCACCGAGCACCCTGACCACTGAGCACCCAGCACGCTGAGTACTGAGCACTGAGCACCCTGAGCACTGAGCACCCAGCACCCTGAGTACTGAGCACCGAGCACCCTGAGTACTGAGCACCCAGCACTCTGAGCACTGAGCACCCAGCACCCTGAGCACTGAGCACTGAGCACCCCGAGTACTGAGCACCGAGCACCCCGAGCACTGAGCACCCAGCACCCTGAGTACTGAGCACCCAGCACCCTGAGCACTGAGCACCCAGCACCCTGAGTCCTGAGCACCAAGCACCCTGAGTACTGAGCACGCAGGACCCTGAGTACTGAGCACCCAGCACCCTGAGTACTGAGCACCCAGCATACTGAGCACCGAGCACGCAGCACCCTGAGTACTGAGCACCCAGCACCCTGAGCACTGAGCACCCAGCACCCTGAGTACTGAGCACTGAGCACCCCGAGTACTGAGCACCGAGCACCCCGAGCACTGAGCACCCAGCACACCGAGCACCGAGCACCCTGAGTACTGAGCACCCAGCACCCTGAGCACTGAGCACCCAGCACCCTGAGCACTGAGCACCCAGCACCCTGAGCACTGAGCACCCTGCACCCTGAGTACTGGGCACCGAGCACCCCGAGCACTGATCACCCAGCACCCTGAGCACTGAGCACCCTTAGTACTGAGCACTGAGCACCCTGAGTACTGAGCACTGAGCACCCTGAGTACTGAGCACCCAGCACCCTGAGTACTGAGCACCCAGCACTCTGAGCAATGATCACCCTGAGTACTGAGCACCCAGCACCTTGAGCACTGAGCACCGAGCACGCCGTGCACTGGGCACCCAGCACCCGGAGTACTGAGCACCGAGCACCCTGAGTACCGAGCACCCAGCACCCTGAGTACTGAGCACTCAGCACGCTGAGCACTGAGGACCCAGCACCCTGAGTACTGAGCACCGAGCACCCTGAGTACTGAGCACCCAGCACCCTGAGTACTGAGCACCCAGCACACTGAGTACTGAGCACCCAGCACCCTGAGCACTGATCACCCAGCACCCTGAGTACTGAGGACCGAGTACCCTGAGTACTGAGCACCCAGCACCCCGAGTACTGAGCACTCAGCACCCTGAGTACTGAGCACTGAGCACCCAGCACCCCGAGCACTGAGCACCCAGCACCCTGTGTACTGAGCACTGAGTACCCAGTACCCCGAGCACTGAGAACCAGCACCCTGAGCAGTGAGCACCCAGCACCGCGAGTACTGAGCACACAGCACCCCGAGCACTGAGCAACCAGCACCCTGAGCACTGAGCACCCAGCACGCTGAGTACTGAGCACCCAGCACCCCGAGTACTGAGCACCCAGCGCCCTGAGCACTGTGCACCCAGCACCCTGAGCACTGAGCACCGAGAACCCTGAGTACTGAGCACGGAGCACCCTGAGTACTGAGCACCCATCACCCTGAGCACTGAGCACCCAGCACCCTGAGCACTGAGCACCCAGCACCCTGAGTACTGAGCACCCAACACCCTGAGTACTGAACACCCAGCACCCCGAGCACTGAGCACCCAGCACCCTGAGCACTGAGCACCGAGCACCCTGAGCACTGAGCACTGAGCACCCAGCACCCTGAGCACTGAGCACTGAGCACCCAGCACCCTGAGCACTGAGCACTGAGCACCCAGCACCCTGAGCACTGAGCACCCAGCACCCCGAGCAATGAGCACCCAGCAACCTGAGCACCCAGCACCCTGAGCACTGAGCACCCAGCACCCTGAGCACTGAGCACCCAGCACCTTGAGCACTGAGCACCGAGCACCCCGAGCACTGAGCACCCAGCAACCTGAGCACTGAGCACCCAGCACACCGAGCACTGAACACCCAGCACCCTGAGTACTGAGCACTGAGCACCCAGCACCCCGAGCACTGAGCACCCAGCACCCTGAGAACTGAGCACTGAGCACCCAGCACCCCGAGCACTGAGCACCCAGCACCCTGAGCACTGAGCACCCAGCACCCGAGTACTGAGCACCCAGCACAATGAGTACTGAGCACCCAGCTCCCTGAGTACTGAGCACCCAGCACCCCGAGTACTGAGCACCCAGCACCCTGAGTACTGAGCACTCAGCACCCTGAGCACTGAGGACCCAGCACCCTGAGTACTGAGCACCGAGCATCCTGAGTACTGAGCACCCAGCACCCTGAGTACTGAGCACCCAGCACACTGAGTACTGAGCACCCAGCACCCTGAGCACTGATCACCCAGCACCCTGAGTACTGAGCACCCAGCACCCCGAGCACTGAGCACCCAGCACCCTGTGTACTGAGCACTGAGAACCCAGTACCAAGAGCAATGAGACCTAGCACCCTGAGCACTGAGCACACAGCACCCCGAGTACTGAGCACCCAGCACCCCAAGCACTGAGCACCCAGCACCCTGAGCACTGAGCACCCAGCACCCTGAGTACTGAGCACCCAGCACCCCGAGTACTGAGCACCCAGCACCCTGAGCACTGTGCACCCAGCACCCTGAGCACTGAGCACCGAGAACCCTGAGTACTGAGCACACAGCACCCTGAGCACTGAGCACCCAGCACCCTGAGCACTGAGCACCCAGCACCCTGAGTACTGAGAACCCAGCACCCTTAGTACTGAACACCCAGCACCCCGAGCACTGAGCACCCAGCACCCTGAGCACTGAGCACCCTGCACCCCGAGCACTGAGCTCCCTGAGTACTGAGCACCCAGCACCCTGAGTACTGAGCACACAGCACCCTGAGTACTGAGCACTGAGCACCCAGAGAACTGAGCACCCAGCACCCCGAGGACTGAGCACCCAGCACCCTGTGCACTGAGCACTGAGCATCCAGCACCCCGAGCACTGAGCACCCTGAGCTCTTAGCACCCTGAGTACTGAGCACCCAGCACCACGAGCACTGAGCACCCAGCACCCTGAGTACTCAGCACCGAGCTCCCCGAGCACTGAGCACCCAGCACCCCGAGCAGTGAGCACCCAGCACCATGAGCCCTGAGCACCCTGAGTACTGAGCACTGAGCACCCTGAGTACTGAGCACTGAGCACCCTGAGTACTGAGCACACAGCACCCTGAGTACTGAGCACCCAGCACCCTGAGTACTGAGCACCCAGCACCCTGAGCAATGAGCACCCTGAGTACTGAGCACCCAGCACCCTGAGCACTGAGCATCCAGCACCCTGCGTACTGAGCAACCAGCACCCTGAGCTCTGAGCACCCAGCACCCTGAGTACTGAGCATCCAGCACCCCGAGCACTGCGCACCCTGAGTACTGAGCACCCAGCAACCTGAGTACTAAGCACCTAGCACTCTGAGCAATGATCACCCTGAGTACTGAGCACCCAGCACCTTGAGCACTGAGCACCGAGCACCCCGAGCACTGAGCACCCAGCACCCGGAGTACTGAGCACCCAGCACCCTGAGTACTAAGCACCGAGCACCCTGAGTACTGAGCATCCAGCACCCTGAGCACTGAACACACAGCACCCGAGCACTGAGCACACAGCATCCCGAGCACTGAGCACCCAGCACCCTGAGTACTGAGCACCCAGCACCCTGAGTACTGAGCACTGAGCACCCAGCACCCCGAGCACTGAGCACTCAGCACCCTGAGTACTGAGCACTGAGCACCCAGCACCCCGAGCACTGAGCACACAGCACCCTGAGCACTGAGCACCCAGCACCCGAGTACTGAGCACCCAGCACAATGAGTACTGAGCACCCAGCTCCCTGAGTACTGAGCACCCAGCACCCCGAGTACTGAGCACCCAGCACCCTGAATACTGAGCACTCAGCACCCTGAGCACTGAGGACCCAGCACCCTGAGTACTGAGCACCGAGCACCCTGAGTACTGAGCACCCAGCACAATGAGTACTGAGCACCCAGCAACCTGTGTACTGAGCATCGAGCATTCCGAGCACTGAGCAACCAGCACCCTGAGTACTGAGCACCCAGCACCCTGAGCACTAAGCACTGAGCACCCAGCACCCTGAGCACTGAGCACCCAGCACCCCGAGCACTGAGCACCCAGCACCCTGAGCACTGAGCACCCTGAGCACTGAGCACTGAGCACCCAGCACCCTGAGTACTGAGCACCCAACACTCTGAGCACTGAGCACCCAGCACGCTGAGTACTGAGCCCTGAGCACCCAGCACCCTGAGTACTGAGCACCCAGCACCCCGAGCACTGAGCACCCAGCAACCTGTGTACTGAGCATCGAGCACCCCGAGCACTGAGCAACCAGCACCCTGAGTACTGAGCACCCAGCACCCTGAGCACTGAGCACCCAGCACCCTGAGCACTGAGCACCCAGCACCCAGAGCACTGAGCACTGAGCACCCTGAGTACTGAGCACTGAGCACCCTGAGCACTGAGCACTGAGCACCCTGAGTACTGAGCACTGAGCACTCTGAGCACTGAGCACCCAGCACCCCGAGCACTGAGCACCCAGCACCCCGAGCACTGAGCACCCAGCACCCCGAGCACTGAGCACCCAGCACCCCGAGCACCGAGCACCCTGAGCACTGAGCATCCAGCACCCTGAGCACTGAGCACCCAGCACCCTGAGTACTGAGCACCCAGCACCCCGAGCACTGAGCACACAGCACCCTGAGTACTGAGCACCCAGCACCCTGATCACTGAGCATCGCGCACCCTGATCACTGAGCACCCAGCAACCTGAGGACTGAGCACCCAGCACCAGGAGCACTGAGCTCCCAGCACCCTGAGCACTGAGCACCCTGAGTACTGAGCACTGAGCACCCTGAGTTCTGAGCACTGAGCACCCTGAGTACTGAGCACCCAGCACCCTGAGAACTGAGCACCGAGCACCCTGAGCACTGAGCACCCAGCACCCTGAGCACTGAGCACCCAGCACCCCGAGCAGTGAGCACCCAGCACCCTGAGCCCTGAGCACCCTGAGTACTGAGCACTGAGCACCCTGAGTACTGAGCACCCAGAACCCTGAGTACTGAGCACCCAGCACCCTGAGTACTGAGCACCCAGCACCCTGAGCAATGAGCACCCTGAGTACTGAGCACCCAGCACCCTGAGCAATGAGCACCCAGCACCCTGAGTACTGAGCAACCAGCACCCTGAGCACTGAGCACCCAGCACCCTGAGTACTGAGCATCCAGCACCCTGAGCACTGAGCACCCAGCACCCTGTGTACTGGGCACCCAGCACCCCGAGCACTGAGCACCCAGCACCCTGAGCACTGAGCACCCTGAGTACTGAGCACTGAGCACCCAGCACCCCGAGCACTGAGCACCGAGCACCCTGAGTACTGAGCACCCAGCACACCGAGTACTGAGCACCCAGCACCCTGAGTACTGAGCACCCAGCACCCCGAGCACTGAGCACCGAGCACCCCGAGCACTGAGCACCCAGCACCCCGAGCACTGAGCACCCAGCACCCTGAGTACTGAGCACCCACCACAGCGAGCACTGAGCACCCAGCACCCTGAGTACTGAGCACCGAGCACCCTGAGTACTGAGCACCCAGCACCCTGAGCACTGAGCACCCAGCACCCTGAGCACTGAGCACCCAGCACCCTGAGCACTGAGCACCCAGCACCCTGAGTACTGAGCACACAATGTACTGAGCACTGAGCACCCTGAGCACTGAGCACCCAGCACCCTGAGTACTGAGCACCCAGCACCCTGAGTACTGAGCACCCAATGTACTGAGCACCGAGCACCCTGAGCACTGAGCACCCAGCACCCTGAGTACTGAGCACCCAGCACCCTGAGCACTGAGCACCCTGAGTACTGAGCACTGAGCACCCTGAGTACTGAGCAATGAGCACCCTGAGTACTGAGTACCCAGCACCCTGAGTACTGAGCACCCAGCAACCTGAGCACTGAGCACCCAGCACCCTGAGCACTGAGCACCAAGCACCCTGAGCACTGAGCACCCAGCACCCTGAGCACTGAGCACCCAGCATCCGGAGCACTGAGCACCCAGCACCCTGAGCACTGAGAACCCTGAGTACTGAGCACTGAGCACCCTGAGTACTGAGTACTGAGCACCCTGAGTATTGAGCACCCAGCACCCTGAGTACTGAGCACCCAGGACCCGGAGCAATGAGCACCCTGACTACTGAGCACCCAGCACTCAGAGCACTGAGCACCGAGCACCCCGAGCACTGAGCACCCAGCACCTGGAGTACTGAGCACCCAGCACCCTGAGTACTAAGCACCGAGCACCCTGAGTACTGAGCACCCAGTACCCTGAGCACTGAACACACAGCACCCTGAGTACTGAGCTCCCCAAGCACTGAGCACCCAGCACCCTGAGCACTGAGGACCCAGCACCCTGAGTACTGAGCACCCAGAACCCTGAGCACTGAGCACACAGCACCCTCAGTACTGAGCACCCAGCAACCTGAGCACTGAGCACCCAGCACCCTGAGTACTGAGCATCCAGCACCCTGAGCACTGAGCAGCCAGCACCCTGATTACTGAGCACTGAGCACCCAGCACCCTGAGTACTGAGCATCCAGCACCCTGAGCACTGAGCACTCAGCACCCTGTGTACTGAGCACTGAGCACCCAGCACCCTGAGCACTGAGCACCCTGAGTACTGAGCACCCAGCACCCTGAGCACTGAGCACCCAGCACCCCGAGCACTGAGCACCCAGCACCCTGAGCACTGAGCACTGAGCACCCTGAGTACTTAGCACTGAGCACCCTGAGCACTGAGCACCGAGCACCCTGAGTACTGAGCACTGAGCACCCTGAGCACTGAGCACCCAGCACCCTGAGTACTGAGCACCCAGCACCGTGAGCACTGAGCACCCAGCACGCTGAGTACTGAGCACTGAGCACAGTGAGTACTGAGTACCGAGCACCCTGAGTACTGAGCACCCAGCACCCTGAGCACTGAGCACCCTGCACAACGAGTACTGAGCACCCAGCACCCTGATTACTGAGCACCAAGCACCCCGAGCACTGAGCACCGAGCACCCCGAGCACTGAGCACCCAGCACCCCGAGCACTGAGCACCCAGCACCCTGAGTACTAAGCACCCAGCACCCTGAGTACTGAGCACCCAGCACCCCGAGCACTGAGCACCCAGCACCCTGAGTACTGAGCACTCAGCACCCTGAGCACTGAGCACCCAGCACCCTGAGTACTGAGCACCCAGCACCCTGAGTACTGAACACCCAGCACCCCGCGCACTGAGCACCCAGCATCCTGAGCACTGAGCAACGAGCACCCTGAGTACTGAGCACCCAGCACCCTGAGTACTGAGCACCCAGTACCCTGAGCACTGAGCACCCAGCACCCTGAGCACTGAGCACCCAGCACCCTGAGTACTGAGCACCCAGCACCCTGAGTACTGAACACCCAGCACCCTGAGCACTGAGCACTGAGCACCCAGCACCCTGAGCACTAAGCACTGAGCACCCAGCACCCTGAGCACTGAGCACCCAGCACCCCGAGCACTGAGCACCCAGCACCCTGAGTACTGAGCACCCAACACTCTGAGCACTGAGCACCCAGCACGCTGAGTACTGAGCCCTGAGCACCCAGCACCCTGAGTACTGAGCACCCAGCACCCCGAGCACTGAGCACCCAGCAACCTGTGTACTGAGCATCGAGCACCCCGAGCACTGAGCAACCAGCACCCTGAGTACTGAGCACCCAGCACCCTGAGCACTGAGCACCCAGCACCCTGAGCACTGAGCACCCAGCACCCAGGGCACTGAGCACTGAGCACCCTGAGTACTGAGCACTGAGCACCCTGAGCACTGAGCACTGAGCACCCTGAGTACTGAGTACTGAGCACCCTGAGTATTGAGCACCCAGCACCCTGAGTACTGAGCACCCAGGACCCGGAGCAATGAGCACCCTGAGTACTGAGCACCCAGCACCCTGAGCACTGAGCACCGAGCACCCCGAGCACTGAGCACCCAGCACCTGGAGTACTGAGCACCCAGCACCCTGAGTACTAAGCACCGAGCACCCTGAGTACTGAGCACCCAGTACCCTGAGCACTGAACACACAGCACCCTGAGTACTGAGCTACCCAAGCACTGAGCACCCAGCACCCTGAGCACTGAGGACCCAGCACCCTGAGTACTGAGCACCCAGAACCCTGAGCACTGAGCACACAGCACCCTCAGTACTGAGCACCCAGCACCCTGAGCACTGAGCACCCAGCACCCTGAGTACTGAGCATCCAGCACCCTGAGCACTGAGCAGCCAGCACCCTGAGTACTGAGCACTGAGCACCCAGCACCCTGAGTACTGAGCATCCAGCACCCTGAGCACTGAGCACTCAGCACCCTGTGTACTGAGCACTGAGCACCCAGCACCCTGAGCACTGAGCACCCTGAGTACTGAGCACCCAGCACCCTGAGCACTGAGCACCCAGCACCCCGAGCACTGAGCACCCAGCACCCTGAGCACTGAGCACTGAGCACCCTGAGTACTTAGCACTGAGCACCCTGAGCACTGAGCACCGAGCACCCTGAGTACTGAGCACTGAGCACCCTGAGCACTGAGCACCCAGCACCCTGAGTACTGAGCACCCAGCACCCTGAGCACTGAGCACCCAGCACGCTGAGTACTGAGCACTGAGCACAGTGAGTACTGAGTACCGCGCACCCTGAGTACTGAGCACCCAGCATCCTGAGCACTGAGCACCCAGCACAACGAGTACTGAGCACCCAGCACCCTGATTACTGAGCACCAAGCACCCCGAGCACTGAGCACCGAGCACCCCGAGCACTGAGCACCCAGCACCCCGAGCACTGAGCACCCAGCACCCTGAGTACTAAGCACCCAGCACCCTGAGTACTGAGCACCCAGCACCCCGAGCACTGAGCACCCAGCACCCTGAGTACTGAGCACTCAGCACCCTGAGCACTGAGCACCCAGCACCCTGAGTACTGAGCACCCAGCACCCTGAGTACTGAACACCCAGCACCCCGCGCACTGAGCACCCAGCACCCTGAGCACTGAGCACCCAGCACGCTGAGTACTGAGCACTGAGCACAGTGAGTACTGAGTACCGCGCACCCTGAGCACTGAGCACCCAGCACCCTGAGCACTGAGCACCCAGCACCCTGAGTACTGAGCACCCAGCACCCTGAGTACTGAACACCCAGCACCCTGAGCACTGAGCACTGAGCACCCAGCACCCTGAGCACTAAGCACTGAGCACCCAGCACCCTGAGCACTGAGCACCCAGCACCCCGAGCAGTGAGCACCCAGCACCCTGAGTACTGAGCACCCAACACTCTGAGCACTGAGCACCCAGCACGCTGAGTACTGAGCCCTGAGCACCCAGCACCCTGAGTACTGAGCACCCAGCACCCCGAGCACTGAGCACCCAGCAACCTGTGTACTGAGCATCGAGCACCCCGAGCACTGAGCAACCAGCACCCTGAGTACTGAGCACCCAGCACCCTGAGCACTGAGCACCCAGCACCCTGAGCACTGAGCACCCAGCACCCAGGGCACTGAGCACTGAGCACCCTGAGTACTGAGCACTGAGCACCCTGAGCACTGAGCACTGAGCACCCTGAGTACTGAGCACTGAGCACCCTGAGCACTGAGCACCCAGCACCCCGAGCACTGAGCACCCAGCACCCCGAGCACTGAGCACCCAGCACCCCGAGCACTGAGCACCCAGCACCCCGAGCACTGAGCACCCAGCACCCCGAGCACTGAGCACCCAGCACCCCGAGCACCGAGCACCCTGAGTACTAAGCACCGAGCACCCTGAGCACTGAGCATCCAGCACCCTGAGCACTGAGCACCCAGCACCCTGAGTACTGAGCACCCAGCACCCCCGAGCACTGAGCACCCAGCACCCTGAGTACTGAGCACCCAGCACCCTGATCACTGAGCATCGAGCACCCTGATCACTGAGCACCCAGCAACCTGAGGACTGAGCACCCAGCACCCTGAGTACTGAGCACCCAGCACCCTGAGCAATGAGCACCCTGAGTACTGAGCACCCAGCACCCTGAGCAATGAGCACCCAGCACCCTGAGTACTGAGCAACCAGCACCCTGAGCACTGAGCACCCAGCACCCTGAGTACTGAGCATCCAGCACCCTGAGCACTGAGCAGCCAGCTCCCTGAGTACTGAGCACTGAGCACCCAGCACCCCGAGCACTGAGCACCCAGCACCCTGTGTACTGAGCACTGAGTACCCAGCACCCCGAGCACTGAGCACCCAGCACCCTGAGCACTGAGCACCCTGAGTACTGAGCACTGAGCACCCTGCACCCTGAGTACTGAGCACCCAGCACCCTGAGCACTGAGCACCCTGAGTACTGAGCACCGAGCACCCTGACCACTGAGCACCCAGCACGCTGAGTACTGAGCACTGAGCACCCTGAGCACTGAGCACCCAGCACCCTGAGTACTGAGCACCGAGCACCCTGAGTACTGAGCACCCAGCAATCTGAGCACTGAGCACCCAGCACCCTGAGCACTGAGCACTGAGCACCCCGAGTACTGAGCACCGAGCACCCCGAGCACTGAGCACCCAGCACCCTGAGTACTGAGCACCCAGCACCCTGAGCACTGAGCAACCAGCACCCTGAGTCCTGAGCACCAAGCACCCTGAGTACTGAGCACGCAGGACCCTGAGTACTGAGCACCCAGCACCCTGAGTACTGAGCACCCAGCATACTGAGCACCGAGCACGCAGCACCCTGAGTACTGAGCACCCAGCACCCTGAGCACTGAGCACCCAGCACCCTGAGTACTGAGCACTGAGCACCCCGAGTACTGAGCACCGAGCACCCCGAGCACTGAGCACCCAGCACACCGAGCACCGAGCACCCTGAGTATTGAGCACCCAGCACCCTGAGCACTGAGCACCCAGCACCCTGAGCACTGAGCACCCAGCACCCTGAGCACTGAGCATCCTGCACCCTGAGTACTGGGCACCGAGCACCCCGAGCACTGATCACCCAGCACCCTGAGCACTGAGCACCCTTAGTACTGAGCACTGAGCACCCTGAGTACTGAGCACTGAGCACCCTGAGTACTGAGCACCCAGCACCCTGAGTACTGAGCACCCAGCACTCTGAGCAATGATCACCCTGAGTACTGAGCACCCAGCACCTTGAGCACTGAGCACCGAGCACGCCGTGCACTGGGCACCCAGCACCCGGAGTACTGAGCACCGAGCACCCTGAGTACCGAGCACCCAGCACCCTGAGTACTGAGCACTCAGCACCCTGAGCACTGAGGACCCAGCACCCTGAGTACTGAGCACCGAGCACCCTGAGTACTGAGCACCCAGCACCCTGAGTACTGAGCACCCAGCACACTGAGTACTGAGCACCCAGCACCCTGAGCACTGATCACCCAGCACCCTGAGTACTGAGCACCGAGTACCCTGAGTACTGAGCACCCAGCACCCCGAGCACTGAGCACTCAGCACCCTGAGTACTGAGCACTGAGCACCCAGCACCCCGAGCACTGAGCACCCAGCACCCTGTGTACTGAGCACTGAGTACCCAGTACCCCGAGCACTGAGAACCAGCACCCTAAGCAGTGAGCACCCAGCACCGCGAGTACTGAGCACACCGCACCCCGAGCACTGAGCAACCAGCACCCTGAGCACTGAGCACCCAGCACGCTGAGTACTGAGCACCCAGCACCCCGAGTACTGAGCACCCAGCACCCTGAGCACTGTGCACCCAGCACCCTGAGCACTGAGCACCGAGAACCCTGAGTACTGAGCACGGAGCACCCTGAGTACTGAGCACCCAGCACCCTGAGCACTGAGCACCCAGCACCCTGAGCACTGAGCACCCAGCACCCTGAGTACTGAGCACCCAACACCCTGAGTACTGAACACCGAGCACCCCGAGCACTGAGCACCCAGCACCCTGAGCACTGAGCACCGAGCACCCTGAGTACTGAGCACCGAGCACCCTGAGTACTGAGCACCCAGCACCCTGAGCACTGAGCACCCAGCACCCTGAGCACTGAGCACCCAGCACCCTGAGTACTGAGCACCCAGCACCCTGAGTACTGAACACCCAGCACCCTGAGCACTGAGCACTGAGCACCCAGCACCCTGAGCACTGAGCACTGAGCACCCAGCACCCTGAGCACTGAGCACCCAGCACCCCGAGCACTGAGCACCCAGCACCCTGAGCACCCAGCACCCTGAGCACTGAGCACCCTGAGCACTGAGCACTGAGCACCCAGCACCCTGAGTACTGAGCATCCAGCACCCTGAGCACTGAGCAGCCAGCACCCTGAGTACTGAGCACTGAGCACCCAGCACCCTGAGTACTGAGCATCCAGCACCCTGAGCACTGAGCACTCAGCACCCTGTGTACTGAGCACTGAGCACCCAGCACCCTGAGCACTGAGCACCCTGAGTACTGAGCACCCAGCATCCTGAGCACTGAGCACCCAGCACCCCGAGCACTGAGCACCCAGCACCCTGAGCACTGAGCACTGAGCACCCTGAGTACTTAGCACTGAGCACCCTGAGCACTGAGCACCGAGCACCCTGAGTACTGAGCACTGAGCACCCTGAGCACTGAGCACCCAGCACACTGAGTACTGAGCACCCAGCACCCTGAGCACTGAGCACCCAGCACGCTGAGTACTGAGCACTGAGCACAGTGAGTACTGAGTACCGAGCACCCTGAGTACTGAGCACCCAGCACCCTGAGCACTGAGCACCCAGCACAACGAGTACTGAGCACCCAGCACCCTGATTACTGAGCACCAAGCACCCCGAGCACCGAGCACCGAGCACCCCGAGCACTGAGCACCCAGCACCCCGAGCACTGAGCACCCAGCACCCTGAGTACTAAGCACCCAGCACCCTGAGTACTGAGCACCCAGCACCCCGAGCACTGAGCACCCAGCACCCTGAGTACTGAGCACTCAGCACCCTGAGCACTGAGCACCCAGCACCCTGAGTACTGAGCACCCAGCACCCTGAGTACTGAACACCCAGCACCCCGCGCACTGAGCACCCAGCATCCTGAGCACTGAGCAACGAGCACCCTGAGTACTGAGCACCCAGCACCCTGAGTACTGAGCACCCAGTACCCTGAGCACTGAGCACCCAGCACCCTGAGCACTGAGCACCCAGCACCCTGATTACTGAGCACCCAGCACCCTGAGTACTGAACACCCAGCACCCTGAGCACTGAGCACTGAGCACCCAGCACCCTGAGCACTGAGCACTGAGCACCCAGCACCCTGAGCACTGAGCACCCAGCACCCCGAGCACTGAGCACCCAGCACCCTGAGCACCCAGCACCCTGAGCACTGAGCACCCTGAGCACTGAGCACTGAGCACCCAGCACCCTGAGTACTGAGCATCCAGCACCCTGAGCACTGAGCAGCCAGCACCCTGAGTACTGAGCACTGAGCACCCAGCACCCTGAGTACTGAGCATCCAGCACCCTGAGCACTGAGCACTCAGCACCCTGTGTACTGAGCACTGAGCACCCAGCACCCTGAGCACTGAGCACCCTGAGTACTGAGCACCCAGCATCCTGAGCACTGAGCACCCAGCACCCCGAGCACTGAGCACCCAGCACCCTGAGCACTGAGCACTGAGCACCCTGAGTACTTAGCACTGAGCACCCTGAGCACTGAGCACCGAGCACCCTGAGTACTGAGCACTGAGCACCCTGAGCACTGAGCACCCAGCACACTGAGTACTGAGCACCCAGCACCCTGAGCACTGAGCACCCAGCACGCTGAGTACTGAGCACTGAGCACAGTGAGTACTGAGTACCGAGCACCCTGAGTACTGAGCACCCAGCACCCTGAGCACTGAGCACCCAGCACAACGAGTACTGAGCACCCAGCACCCTGATTACTGAGCACCAAGCACCCCGAGCACCGAGCACCGAGCACCCCGAGCACTGAGCACCCAGCACCCCGAGCACTGAGCACCCAGCACCCTGAGTACTAAGCACCCAGCACCCTGAGTACTGAGCACCCAGCACCCCGAGCACTGAGCACCCAGCACCCTGAGTACTGAGCACTCAGCACCCTGAGCACTGAGCACCCAGCACCCTGAGTACTGAGCACCCAGCACCCTGAGTACTGAACACCCAGCACCCCGCGCACTGAGCACCCAGCATCCTGAGCACTGAGCAACGAGCACCCTGAGTACTGAGCACCCAGCACCCTGAGTACTGAGCACCCAGTACCCTGAGCACTGAGCACCCAGCACCCTGAGCACTGAGCACCCAGCACCCTGATTACTGAGCACCCAGCACCCTGAGTACTGAACACCCAGCACCCTGAGCACTGAGCACTGAGCACCCAGCACCCTGAGCACTAAGCACTGAGCACCCAGCACCCTGAGCACTGAGCACCCAGCACCCCGAGCACTGAGCACCCAGCACCCTGAGTACTGAGCACCCAACACTCTGAGCACTGAGCACCCAGCACGCTGAGTACTGAGCCCTGAGCACCCAGCACCCTGAGTACTGAGCACCCAGCACCCCGAGCACTGAGCACCCAGCAACCTGTGTACTGAGCATCGAGCACCCCGAGCACTGAGCAACCAGCACCCTGAGTACTGAGCACCCAGCACCATGAGCACTGAGCACCCAGCACCCTGAGCACTGAGCACCCAGCACCCAGGGCACTGAGCACTGAGCACCCTGAGTACTGAGCACTGAGCACCCTGAGCACTGAGCACTGAGCACCCTGAGCACTGAGCACTGAGCACCCTGAGCACTGAGCACCCAGCACCCCGAGCACTGAGCACCCAGCACCCCGAGCACTGAGCACCCAGCACCCCGACAACTGAGCACCCAGCACCCCGAGCACTGAGCACCCAGCACCCCGAGCACTGAGCACCCAGCACCCCGAGCACCGAGCACCCTGAGTACTAAGCACCGAGCACCCTGACCACTGAGCATCCAGCACCCTGAGCACTGAGCACCCAGCACCCTGAGTACTGAGCACCCAGCACCCCGAGCACTGAGCACCCAGCACCCTGAGTACTGAGCACCCCGCACCCTGATCACTGAGCATCGAGCACCCTGATCACTGAGCACCCAGCAACCTGAGGACTGAGCACCCAGCACCCCGAGCACTGAGCTCCCAGCACCCTGAGCACTGAGCACCCTGAGTACTGAGCACTGAGCACCCTGAGTACTGAGCACTGAGCACCCTGAGTACTGAGAACCCAGCACCCTGAGTACTGAGCACCCAGCACCCTGAGAACTGAGCACCGAGCACCCTGAGCACTGAGCACCCAGCACCCTGAGCACTGAGCACCCAGCACCCCGAGCAGTGAGCACCCAGCACCCTGAGCCCTGAGCACCCTGAGTACTGAGCACTGAGCACCCTGAGTACTGAGCACCCAGCACCCTGAGTACTGAGCACCCAGCACCCTGAGTACTGAGCACCCAGCACCCTGAGCAATGAGCACCCTGAGTACTGAGCACCCAGCACCCTGAGCAATGAGCACCCAGCACCCTGAGTACTGAGCAACCAGCACCCTGAGCACTGAGCACCCAGCACCCTGAGTACTGAGCATCCAGCACCCTGAGCACTGAGCAGCCAGCTCCCTGAGTACTGAGCACTGAGCACCCAGCACCCCGAGCACTGAGCACCCAGCACCCTGTGTACTGAGCACTGAGTACCCAGCACCCCGAGCACTGAGCACCCAGCACCCTGAGCACTGAGCACCCTGAGTACTGAGCACTGAGCACCCTGCACCCTGAGTACTGAGCACCCAGCACCCTGAGCACTGAGCACCCTGAGTACTGAGCACCGAGCACCCTGACCACTGAGCACCCAGCACGCTGAGTACTGAGCACTGAGCACCCTGAGCACTGAGCACCCAGCACCCTGAGTACTGAGCACCGAGCACCCTGAGTACTGAGCACCCAGCAATCTGAGCACTGAGCACCCAGCACCCTGAGCACTGAGCACTGAGCACCCCGAGTACTGAGCACCGAGCACCCCGAGCACTGAGCACCCAGCACCCTGAGTACTGAGCACCCAGCACCCTGAGCACTGAGCACGCAGGACCCTGAGTACTGAGCACCCAGCACCCTGAGTACTGAGCACCCAGCATACTGAGCACCGAGCACGCAGCACCCTGAGTACTGAGCACCCAGCACCCTGAGCACTGAGCACCCAGCACCCTGAGTACTGAGCACTGAGCACCCCGAGTACTGAGCACCGAGCACCCCGAGCACTGAGCACCCAGCACACCGAGCACCGAGCACCCTGAGTATTGAGCACCCAGCACCCTGAGCACTGAGCACCCAGCACCCTGAGCACTGAGCACCCAGCACCCTGAGCACTGAGCATCCTGCACCCTGAGTACTGGGCACCGAGCACCCCGAGCACTGATCACCCAGCACCCTGAGCACTGAGCACCCTTAGTACTGAGCACTGAGCACCCTGAGTACTGAGCACTGAGCACCCTGAGTACTGAGCACCCAGCACCCTGAGTACTGAGCACCCAGCAATCTGAGCAATGATCACCCTGAGTACTGAGCACCCAGCACCTTGAGCACTGAGCACCGAGCACGCCGTGCACTGGGCACCCAGCACCCGGAGTACTGAGCACCGAGCACCCTGAGTACCGAGCACCCAGCACCCTGAGTACTGAGCACTCAGCACCCTGAGCACTGAGGACCCAGCACCCTGAGTACTGAGCACCGAGCACCCTGAGTACTGAGCACCCAGCACCCTGAGTACTGAGCACCCAGCACACTGAGTACTGAGCACCCAGCACCCTGAGCACTGATCACCCAGCACCCTGAGTACTGAGCACCGAGTACCCTGAGTACTGAGCACCCAGCACCCCGAGCACTGAGCACTCAGCACCCTGAGTACTGAGCACTGAGCACCCAGCACCCCGAGCACTGAGCACCCAGCACCCTGTGTACTGAGCACTGAGTACCCAGTACCCCGAGCACTGAGAACCAGCACCCTGAGCAGTGAGCACCCAGCACCGCGAGTACTGAGCACACCGCACCCCGAGCACTGAGCAACCAGCACCCTGAGCACTGAGCACCCAGCACGATGAGTACTGAGCACCCAGCACCCCGAGTACTGAGCACCCAGCACCCTGAGCACTGTGCACCCAGCACCCTGAGCACTGAGCACCGAGAACCCTGAGTACTGAGCACGGAGCACCCTGAGTACAGAGCACCCAGCACCCTGAGCACTGAGCACCCAGCACCCTGAGCACTGAGCACCCAGCACCCTGAGTACTGAGCACCCAACACCCTGAGTACTGAACACCCAGCACCCCGAGCACTGAGCACCCAGCACCCTGAGCACTGAGCACCGAGCACCCTGAGTACTGAGCACCGAGCACCCTGAGTACTGAGCACCCAGCACCCTGAGCACTGAGCACCCAGCACCCTGAGCACTGAGCACCCAGCACCCTGAGTACTGAGCACCCAGCACCCTGAGTACTGAACATCCAGCACCCTGAGCACTGAGCACTGAGCACCCAGCACCCTGAGCACTGAGCACTGAGCACCCAGCACCCTGAGCACTGAGCACCCAGCACCCCGAGCACTGAGCACCCAGCACCCTGAGCACCCAGCACCCTGAGCACTGAGCACCCTGAGCACTGAGCACTGAGCACCCAGCACCCTGAGTACTGAGCACCCAACACTCTGAGCACTGAGCACCCAGCACGCTGAGTAGTGAGCCCTGAGCACCCAGCACCCTGAGTACTGAGCACCCAGCACCCCGAGCACTGAGCACCCAGCACCCTGTGTACTGAGCATCGAGCACCCCGAGCACTGAGCATTCAGCACCCCGAGCACTGAGCACCCTGAGCTCTTAGCACCCTGAGTACTGAGCACCCAGCACCCTGAGTACTGAGCACCCAGCACCCTGAGCACTGAGCACCCAGCACCCTGAGTACTGAGCACCCAGCACCCTGAGTACTGAGCACCGAGCACCCCGAGCACTGAACAACCAGCACCCTGAGCACTGAGCACCCAGCACCCTGAGCACTGAGCACCCAGCACCCCGAGTACTGAGCACCGAGCACCCCGAGCACTGAGCACCCAGCACCCTGAGCACTGAGCACCCAGCACCCCGAGTACTGAGCACCCAGCACCCCGAGTACTGAGCACTGAGCACCCTGAGTACTGAGCACCCAGCACCCCGAGTACTGAGCACTGAGCACTATGAGTACTGAGCACCCAGCACCCTGAGTACTGAGCACCCAGTACCCTGAGCACTGAACACACAGAACCCTGAATACTGAGCACCCCAAGCACTGAGCACCCAGCACCCTGAGCACTGAGGACCCAGCACCCTGAGTACTGAGCACCCAGCACCCTGAGCACTGAGCACCCAGCACCCTGAGTACTGAGCACGAGGCACCCTGAGCACTGAGCACCCAGCACCCTAAGTACTGAGCACCCAGCAACCTGAGCACTGAGCACCGAGCACCCTGAGAACTGAGCACCCAGCACCCTGAGCACTGAGCACTCAGCACCCTGAGCACGGAGCACCCAGCAACCTGAGCACTGAGCACCGAGCACCCTGAGAACTGAGCACCGAGCACCCTGAGAACTGAGCACCCAGCACCCTGAGCACTGAGCACTCAGCACCCTGAGCACGGAGCACCCAGCACCCCGAGCACTGAGCACCCAGCACCCTGAGCACTGAGAACCCTGAGTGCTGAGCACTGAGCACCCTGAGTACTGAGCACTGAGCACCCTGAGTATTGAGCACCCAGCACCCTGAGTACTGAGCACCCAGGACCCGGAGCAATGAGCACCCTGAGTACTGAGCACCCAGCACCCTGAGCACTGAGCACCGAGCACCCCGAGCACTGAGCACCCAGCACCCGGAGTACTGAGCACCCAGCACCCTGAGTACTAAGCACCGAGCACCCTGAGTACTGAGCACCCAGTACCCTGAGCACTGAACACACAGCACCCAGAGTACTGAGCTCCCCGAGCACTGAGCACCCAGCACCCTGAGCACTGAGGACCCAGCACCCTGAGTACTGAGCACCCAGCACCCTGAGCACTGAGCACCCAGCACCCTGAGTACTGAGCACCCAGCACCCTGAGCACTGAGCACCCAGCACCCTGAGTACTGAGCATCCAGCACCCTGAGCACTGAGCAGCCAGCACCCTGAGTACTGAGCACTGAGCACCCAGCACCCAGAGCACTGAGCACTCAGCACCCTGTGTACTGAGCACTGAGCACCCAGCACCCTGAGCACTGAGCACCCTGAGTACTGAGCACCCAGCACCCTGAGCACTGAGCACCCAGCACCCCGAGCACTGAGCACCCAGCACCCTGAGCACTGAGCACTGAGCACCCTGAGTACTGAGCACTGAGCACCCTGAGCACTGAGCACCGAGCACCCTGAGTACTGAGCACTGAGCACCCTGAGCACTGAGCACCCAGCACCCTGAGTACTGAGCACCGAGCACCCTGAGCACTGAGGACCGAGCACCCTGAGTACTAAGCACCCAGCACCCTGAGTACTGAGCACCCAGCACCCTGAGCATTGAGCACCCAGCACGCTGAGTACTGAGCTCTGAGCACTCTGAGTACTGAGCACCGAGCACCCTGAGTACTGAGCACCCAGCACTCTGAGCACTGAGCACCCAGCACCCTGAGCACTGAGCACCCAGCACCCTGAGCACTGAGCACCCAGCAACCCGAGCACTGAGCACCCAGCACCCCGAGCACTGAGCACCCAGCACCCTGAGCACTGAGCACTGAGCACCCTAAGTACTGAGCACTGAGCACCCTGAGTACTGAGCACCCAGCGTACTTAGCACCGAGTACCCCGAGCACTGAGCACCCAGCACCCTGAGTACTGAGCAATCAGCACCCCGAGCACTGACCACCCAGCACCCTGAGTAGTGAGCACCGAGCACCCTGAGTACTGAGCACCCAGCACCCTGAGTACTGAGCACCCAGCGTACTGAGCACCGAGCACCCAGCACCCTGAGTACTGAGCACCCAGCACCCTGAGCACTGAGCACCCAGCACCCTGAGTACTGAGCACTGAGCACCCTGAGTACTGAGCACCGAACACCCCGAGCACTGAGCACCCAGCACCCCGAGCACCGAGCACCCAGCACCCTGAGCCCTGAGCACCCAGCACCCTGAGCACTGAGCACCCAGCACCCTGAGAACTGAGCACCCAGCACCTGAGTACTGAGCACCCAACGTACTGAGCACAGAGCACCCTGACCACTGAGCCCCCAGCACCCTGAGTACTGAGCACCCAGCACCCTGAGCAATGAGCACCCTGAGTACTGAGCACCCAGCACCTTGAGCACTGAGCACCGAGCACCCCGAGCACTGAGCACCCAGCACCCGAAGTACTGAGCCCCCAGCACCCTGAGTACTAAGCACCGAGCACACTGAGTACTGAGCACCCAGCACCCTGAGCACGGAGCACCCAGCACCCTGAGCATTGAGCAAACAGCACCCTGAGCACTGAGCAACCAGCACCCTGAGTACTGAGCACTGAGCACCCAGCACCCCGAGCACGGAGCACCCAGCACCCTGAGTACTGAGTACTGAGCACCCAGCACCCCGAGCACTGAGCACCCAGCACCCTGAGCACTGAGCACCCAGCACCCGAGTACTGATCACCCAGCACCCTGGGTACTGAGCACCCCGCACCATGAGTACTGAGCACCAAGCACCCCGAGTACTGAGCACCCAGCACGCTGAGCACTGAGCACCCAGCACCCTGAGCACTGAGCACCCAGCACCCCGAGCACTGCACACCCAGCACCCTGAGTACTGAGCACCCAGCACCCTGAGCACTGAGCACCCAGCACCCTGAGCACTGAGCACCCAGCACCCTGAGCAATGAGCACCCAGCACCCTGAGTAGTGAGCACCCAACGTACTGAGCACCGAGCACCCCGAGCACTGAGCACCCAGCACCCTGAGTACTGAGCACCGAGTACCCCGAGCACTGAGCACCCAGCACCCTGAGCACTGAGCACCCAGCACCCCGAGCACTGAGCACCCAGCACCCTGAGCACCCAGCACCCTGAGCACTGAGCACCCTGAGCACTGAGCACTGAGCACCCAGCACCCTGAGTACTGAGCACCCAACACTCTGAGCACTGAGCACCCAGCATGCTGAGTACTGAGCCCTGAGCACCCAGCACCCTGAGTACTGAGCACCCAGCACCCCGAGTACTGAGCAGCCAGCACCCTGTGTACTGAGCATCGAGCACCCCGAGTACTGAGCACTGAGCACCCAGAGAACTGAGCACCCAGCACCCCGAGGACTGAGCACCCAGCACCCTGTGCACTGAGCACTGAGCATTCAGCACCCCGAGCACTGAGCACCCTGAGCTCTTAGCACCCTGAGTACTGAGCACCCAGCACCCTGAGTACTGAGCACCCAGCACCCTGAGCACTGAGCACCCAGCACCCTGAGTACTGAGCACCCAGCACCCTGAGTACTGAGCACCGAGCACCCCGAGCACTGAACAACCAGCACCCTGAGCACTGAGCACCCAGCACCCTGAGCACTGAGCACCCAGCACCCCGAGTACTGAGCACCGAGCACCCCGAGCACTGAGCACCCAGCACCCTGAGCACTGAGCACCCAGCACCCCGAGTACTGAGCACCCAGCACCCCGAGTACTGAGCACTGAGCACCCTGAGTACTGAGCACCCAGCACCCCGAGTACTGAGCACTGAGCACTATGAGTACTGAGCACCCAGCACCCTGAGTACTGAGCACCCAGTACCCTGAGCACTGAACACACAGAACCCTGAATACTGAGCACCCCAAGCACTGAGCACCCAGCACCCTGAGCACTGAGGACCCAGCACCCTGAGTACTGAGCACCCAGCACCCTGAGCACTGAGCACCCAGCACCCTGAGTACTGAGCACGAGGCACCCTGAGCACTGAGCACCCAGCACCCTAAGTACTGAGCATCCAGCACCCCGAGCACTGAGCACCCAGCACCCTGAATACTGAGCACCCAGCACCCCGAGCACTGAGCACCCAGCACCCTGAGCACCCAGCACCCCGAGCACTGAGCACTCAGCACCCTGTGTACTGAGCACTGAGTACCCAGCACCCCGAGCACTGAGCACCGAGCACCCTGAGTACTGAGCACTGAGCACCCAGCACCCCGAGCACTGAGCACTCAGCACCCTGTGTACTGAGCACTGAGCACCCAGCACCCCGAGCACTGAGCACCACGCACCCTGAGTACTGAGCACCCAGCACACCGAGTACTGAGCACCCAGCACCCTGAGTACTGAGCACCCAGCACCCCGAGCACTGAGCACCGAGCACCCCGAGCACTGAGCACCCAGCACCCCGAGCACTGAGCACCCAGCACCCTGAGTACTGAGCACCCAGCACCCCGAGCACTGAGCACCCAGCACCCTGAGTACTGAGCACCGAGCACCCTGAGTACTGAGCACCCAGCACCCTGAGCACCCAGCACCCTGAGCACTGAGCACCCAGCACCCTGAGCACTGAGCACCCAGCACCCTGAGTACTGAGCACCCAATGTACTGAGCACTGAGCACCCTGAGCACTGAGCACCCAGCACCCTGAGTACTGAGCACCCAGCACCCTGAGTACTGAGGAACCAATGTACTGAGCACCGAGCACCCTGAGCACTGAGCACCCAGCACCCTGAGTACTGAGCACCCAGCACCCTGAGCACTGAGCACCCTGAGTACTGAGCCCTGAGCACCCTGAGTACTGAGCAATGAGCACCCTGAGTACTGAGCACCCAGCACCCTGAGTACTGAGCACCCAGCAACCTGAGCACTGAGCACCGAGCACCCTGAGAACTGAGCACCCAGCACCCTGAGCACTGAGCACTCAGCACCCTGAGCACGGAGCACCCAGCACCCCGAGCACTGAGCACCCAGCACCCTGAGCACTGAGAACCCTGAGTGCTGAGCACTGAGCACCCTGAGTACTGAGCACTGAGCACCCTGAGTATTGAGCACCCAGCACCCTGAGTACTGAGCACCCAGGACCCGGAGCAATGAGCACCCTGAGTACTGAGCACCCAGCACCCTGAGCACTGAGCACCGAGCACCCCGAGCACTGAGCACCCAGCACCCGGAGTACTGAGCACCCAGCACCCTGAGTACTAAGCACCGAGCACCCTGAGTACTGAGCACCCAGTACCCTGAGCACTGAACACACAGCACCCAGAGTACTGAGCTCCCCGAGCACTGAGCACCCAGCACCCTGAGCACTGAGGACCCAGCACCCTGAGTACTGAGCACCCAGCACCCTGAGCACTGAGCACCCAGCACCCTGAGTACTGAGCACCCAGCACCCTGAGCACTGAGCACCCAGCACCCTGAGTACTGAGCATCCAGCACCCTGAGCACTGAGCAGCCAGCACCCTGAGTACTGAGCACTGAGCACCCAGCACCCAGAGCACTGAGCACTCAGCACCCTGTGTACTGAGCACTGAGCACCCAGCACCCTGAGCACTGAGCACCCTGAGTACTGAGCACCCAGCACCCTGAGCACTGAGCACCCAGCACCCCGAGCACTGAGCACCCAGCACCCTGAGCACTGAGCACTGAGCACCCTGAGTACTGAGCACTGAGCACCCTGAGCACTGAGCACCGAGCACCCTGAGTACTGAGCACTGAGCACCCTGAGCACTGAGCACCCAGCACCCTGAGTACTGAGCACCGAGCACCCTGAGCACTGAGGACCGAGCACCCTGAGTACTAAGCACCCAGCACCCTGAGTACTGAGCACCCAGCACCCTGAGCATTGAGCACCCAGCACGCTGAGTACTGAGCTCTGAGCACTCTGAGTACTGAGCACCGAGCACCCTGAGTACTGAGCACCCAGCACTCTGAGCACTGAGCACCCAGCACCCTGAGCACTGAGCACCCAGCACCCTGAGCACTGAGCACCCAGCAACCCGAGCACTGAGCACCCAGCACCCCGAGCACTGAGCACCCAGCACCCTGAGCACTGAGCACTGAGCACCCTAAGTACTGAGAACTGAGCACCCTGAGTACTGAGCACCCAGCGTACTTAGCACCGAGTACCCCGAGCACTGAGCACCCAGCACCCTGAGTACTGAGCAATCAGCACCCCGAGCACTGACCACCCAGCACCCTGAGTAGTGAGCACCGAGCACCCTGAGTACTGAGCACCCAGCACCCTGAGTACTGAGCACCCAGCGTACTGAGCACCGAGCACCCAGCACCCTGAGTACTGAGCACCCAGCACCCTGAGCACTGAGCACCCAGCACCCTGAGTACTGAGCACTGAGCACCCTGAGTACTGAGCACCGAACACCCCGAGCACTGAGCACCCAGCACCCCGAGCACCGAGCACCCAGCACCCTGAGCCCTGAGCACCCAGCACCCTGAGCACTGAGCACCCAGCACCCTGAGAACTGAGCACCCAGCACCTGAGTACTGAGCACCCAACGTACTGAGCACAGAGCACCCTGACCACTGAGCCCCCAGCACCCTGAGTACTGAGCACCCAGCACCCTGAGCAATGAGCACCCTGAGTACTGAGCACCCAGCACCTTGAGCACTGAGCACCGAGCACCCCGAGCACTGAGCACCCAGCACCCGAAGTACTGAGCCCCCAGCACCCTGAGTACTAAGCACCGAGCACACTGAGTACTGAGCACCCAGCACCCTGAGCACGGAGCACCCAGCACCCTGAGCATTGAGCAAACAGCACCCTGAGCACTGAGCAACCAGCACCCTGAGTACTGAGCACTGAGCACCCAGCACCCCGAGCACGGAGCACCCAGCACCCTGAGTACTGAGTACTGAGCACCCAGCACCCCGAGCACTGAGCACCCAGCACCCTGAGCACTGAGCACCCAGCACCCGAGTACTGATCACCCAGCACCCTGGGTACTGAGCACCCCGCACCATGAGTACTGAGCACCAAGCACCCCGAGTACTGAGCACCCAGCACGCTGAGCACTGAGCACCCAGCACCCTGAGCACTGAGCACCCAGCACCCCGAGCACTGCACACCCAGCACCCTGAGTACTGAGCACCCAGCACCCTGAGCACTGAGCACCCAGCACCCTGAGCACTGAGCACCCAGCACCCTGAGCAATGAGCACCCAGCACCCTGAGTAGTGAGCACCCAACGTACTGAGCACCGAGCACCCCGAGCACTGAGCACCCAGCACCCTGAGTACTGAGCACCGAGTACCCCGAGCACTGAGCACCCAGCACCCTGAGCACTGAGCACCCAGCACCCCGAGCACTGAGCACCCAGCACCCTGAGCACCCAGCACCCTGAGCACTGAGCACCCTGAGCACTGAGCACTGAGCACCCAGCACCCTGAGTACTGAGCACCCAACACTCTGAGCACTGAGCACCCAGCATGCTGAGTACTGAGCCCTGAGCACCCAGCACCCTGAGTACTGAGCACCCAGCACCCCGAGTACTGAGCAGCCAGCACCCTGTGTACTGAGCATCGAGCACCCCGAGTACTGAGCACTGAGCACCCAGAGAACTGAGCACCCAGCACCCCGAGGACTGAGCACCCAGCACCCTGTGCACTGAGCACTGAGCATTCAGCACCCCGAGCACTGAGCACCCTGAGCTCTTAGCACCCTGAGTACTGAGCACCCAGCACCCTGAGTACTGAGCACCCAGCACCCTGAGCACTGAGCACCCAGCACCCTGAGTACTGAGCACCCAGCACCCTGAGTACTGAGCACCGAGCACCCCGAGCACTGAGCACCCAGCACCCTGAGCACTGAGCACCCAGCACCCTGAGCACTGAGCACCCAGCACCCCGAGTACTGAGCACCGAGCACCCCGAGCACTGAGCACCCAGCACCCCGAGAACTGAGCACCCAGCACCCTGAGCACTGAGCACCCAGCACCCCGAGTACTGAGCACCCAGCACCCCGAGTACTGAGCACTGAGCACCCTGAGTACTGAGCACCCCGAGCACTGAGCACCCAGCACCCTGAGTACTGAGCACCCAGTACCCTGAGCACTGAACACACAGAACCCTGAGTACTGAGCACCCCGAGCACTGAGCACCCAGCACCCTGAGCACTGAGGACCCAGCACCCTGAGTACTGAGCACCCAGCACCCTGAGCACTGAGCACCCAGCACCCTGAGTACTGAGCACGAGGCACCCTGAGCACTGAGCACCCAGCACCCTAAGTACTGAGCATCCAGCACCCCGAGCACTGAGCACCCAGCACCCTGAGTACTGAGCACTGAGCACCCAGCACCCCGAGCACTAAGCACTCAGCACCCTGTGTACTGAGCACTGAGTACCCAGCACCTCGAGCACTGAGCACCCAGCACCCTGAGTACTGAGCACTGAGCACCCAGCACCCCGAGCACTGAGCACTCAGCACCCTGTGTACTGAGCACTGATCACCCAGCACCCCGAGCACTGAGCACCGAGCACCCTGAGTACTGAGCACCCAGCACACCGAGTACTGAGCACCCAGCACCCTGAGTACTGAGCACCCAGCACCCCGAGCACTGAGCACCGAGCACCCCGAGCACTGAGCACCCAGCACCCCGAGCACTGAGCACCAAGCACCCTGAGTACTGAGCACCCAGCACCCCGAGCACTGAGCACCCAGCACACTGAGTACTGAGCACCGAGCACCCTGAGTACTGAGCACCCAGCACCCTGAGCACTGAGCACCCAGCACCCTGAGCACTGAGCACCCAGCACCCTGAGCACTGAGCACCCCGCACCCTGAGTACTGAGCACCCAATGTACTGAGCACTGAGCACCCTGAGCACTGAGCACCCAGCACCCTGAGTACTGAGCACCCAGCACCCTGAGTAATGAGCACCCAATGTACTGAGCACCGAGCACCCTGAGCACTGAGCACCCAGCACCCTGAGCACTGAGCACCCTGAGTACTGAGCACTGAGCCCCCTGAGAACTGAGCACCCAGCAACCTGAGCACTGAGCACCGAGCACCCTGAGCACTGAGCACACAGCACCCTGAGCACTGAGCACCCAGCACCCTGAGCACTGAGCACCCAGCACCCCGAGCACTGAGCACCCAGCACCCTGAGCACTGAGAACCCTGAGTACTGAGCACTGAGCACCCTGAGTACTGAGCACTGAGCACCCTGAGTATTGAGCACCCAGCACCCTGAGTACTGAGCACCCAGGACCCGGAGCAATGAGCACCCTGAGTACTGAGCACCCAGCACCCTGAGCACTGAGCACCGAGAACCCCGAGCACTGAGCACCCAGCACCCGGAGTACTGAGCACCCAGCACCCTGAGTACTGAGCACCGAGCACCCTGAGTACTGAGCACCCAGCACCCTGAGCACTGAGCACCCAGCACCCTGAGTACTGAGCACCCAGTACCCTGAGCACTGAACACACAGCACCCTGAGTACTGAGCTCCCCGAGCACTGAGCACCCAGCACCCTGAGCACTGAGGACCCAGCACCCTGAGTACTGAGCACCCAGCACCCTGAGCACTGAGCACCCAGCACCCTGAGTACTGAGCACCCAGCACCCTGAGCACTGAGCACCCAGCACCCTGAGTACTGAGCATCCAGCACCCTGAGCACTGAGCAGCCAGCACCCTGAGTACTGAGCACTGAGCACCCAGCACCCAGAGCACTGAGCACTCAGCACCCTGTGTACTGAGCACTGAGTACCCAGCACCCTGAGCACTGAGCACCCTGAGTACTGAGCACCCAGCACCCTGAGCACTGAGCACCCAGCACCCCGAATACTGAGCACCCAGCACCCTGAGCACTGAGCACTAAGCACCCTGAGTACTGAGCACTGAGCACCCTGAGCACTGAGCACCGAGCACCCTGAGTACTGAGCACTGAGCACCCTGAGCACTGAGCACCCAGCACCATGAGTACTGAGCACCCAGCACCCTGAGCACTGATGACCGAGCACCCTGAGTACTAAGTACCCAGCACCCTGAGTACTGAGCACCCAGCACCCTGAGCACTGAGCACCCAGCAAGCTGAGTACTGAGCACTGAGCACCCTGAATACTGAGCACCGAGCACCCTGAGCACTGAGCACCCAGCACGCTGAGTACTGAGCTCTGAGCACTCTGAGTACTGAGCACCGAGCATTCAGCACCCCGAGCACTGAGCACCCTGAGCTCTTAGCACCCTGAGTACTGAGCACCCAGCACCCTGAGTACTGAGCACCCAGCACCCTGAGCACTGAGCACCCAGCACCCTGAGTACTGAGCACCCAGCACCCTGAGTACTGAGCACCGAGCACCCCGAGCACTGAGCACCCAGCACCCTGAGCACTGAGCACCCAGCACCCTGAGCACTGAGCACCCAGCACCCCGAGTACTGAGCACCGAGCACCCCGAGCACTGAGCACCCAGCACCCCGAGAACTGAGCACCCAGCACCCTGAGCACTGAGCACCCAGCACCCCGAGTACTGAGCACCCAGCACCCCGAGTACTGAGCACTGAGCACCCTGAGTACTGAGCACCCAGCACCCCGAGTACTGAGCACTGAGCACTATGAGTACTGAGCACCCAGCACCCTGAGTACTGAGCACCCAGCACGCTGAGTACTGAGCTCTGAGCACTCTGAGTACTGAGCACCGAGCACCCTGAGTACTGAGCACCCTGCACTCTGAGCACTGAGCACCCAGCACCCTGAGCACTGAGCACCCAGCACCCCGAGCACTGAGCACCCAGCAACCCGAGCACTGAGCACCCAGCACCCCGAGCACTGAGCACCCAGCACCCTGAGCACTGAGCACCCTAAGTACTGAGCACTGAGCACCCTGAGTACTGAGCACCCAGCACCCTGAGTACTGAGCACCCAGCGTACTGAGCACCGAGCACCCAACACACTGAGTACTGAGCACCCAGCACCCTGAGCACTGAGCACCCAGCACCCTGAGTACTGAGCACTGAGCACCCTGAGTACTGAGCACCGAGCACCCCGAGCACTGAGCACCCAGCACCCCGAGCACCGAGCACCCAGCACCCTGAGCACTGAGTACCCAGCACCCTGAGCACTGGGCACCCAGCACCCTGAGTACTGAGCACCCAGCACCTGAGTACTGAGCACCCAACGTACTGAGCACCGAGCACCCTGACCACTGAGCACCAAGCAACCTGAGTACTGAGCACCCAGCACCCTGAGCAATGAGCACCCTGAGTACTGAGCACCCAGCACCTTGAGCACTGAGCACCGAGCACCCCGAGCACTGAGCACCCAGCACCCGAAGTACTGAGCACCCAGCACCCTGAGTACTAAGCACCGAGCACCCTGAGTACTGAGCACCCAGCACCCAGAGCACTGAGCACCCAGCACCCTGAGCACTGAGCACACAGCACCCTGAGCACTGAGCATCCAGCACCCTGAGTACTGAGCACTGAGCACCCAGCACCCCGAGCACGGAGCACCCAGCACCCTGAGTACTGAGCACTGAGCACCCAGCACCCCGAGCACTGAGCACCCAGCACCCTGATCACTGAGCACCCAGCACCCGAGTACTGATCACCCAGCACCCTGGGTACTGAGCACCCCGCACCATGAGTACTGAGCACCCAGCACCCCGAGTACTGAGCACCCAGCACGCTGAGCACTGAGCACCCAGCACAATGAGCACTGAGCACCCAGCACCCCGAGCACTGCACACCCAGCACCCTGAGTACTGAGCACCCAGCACCCTGAGCACTGAGCACCCAGCACCCTGAGCACTGAGCACCCAGCACCCTGAGCAATGAGCACCCAGCACCCTGAGTAGTGAGCACCCAACGTACTGAGCACCGAGCACCCCGAGCACTGAGCACCCAGCACCCTGAGTACTGAGCACCGAGCACCCCGAGCACTGAGCACCCAGCACCCGGAGTACTGAGCACCCAGCACCCTGAGTACTAAGCACAGAGCACACTGAGTACTGAGCACCCAGCACCCTGAGCACTGAGCACCCAGCACCCTGAGTACTGTGCAGCGAGCACCCCGAGTACTGAGCACCCAGCACCCCGAGCACTGAGCACCCAGCACACCGAGCACTGAGCACCCAGCACCCTGAGTACAGAGCACCCAGCACCCTGAGTACTGAGCACCCAGCACCCTGAGTACTGAGCACCCAGCACCCCGAGCACTGAGTACCCAGCACCCTGAGCACTGAGCACCCAGCACCCTGAGCACTGAGCACCCAGCACCCTGAGCACTGAGCACCCAACACCCTGAGTACTGAGCACTGAGCACCCTGCACCCCGAGCACTGAGCACCCAGCACCCAGAGCACTGAGCACCCAGCACCCTGAGCACTGAGCACCGAGCACCCGAGTACTGAGCACCCAGCACCCTGAGTACTGAGCACCCAGCACCCTGAGCACTGAGCACCCAGCACCCTGAGTACTGAGCAGCCAGCACCCTGAGCACTGAGCACCGAGCACCCTGAGCACTGAGCACCCAGCACCCTGAGGACTGAGCACCCAGCACCCCGAGCACTGAGCACCTAGCACCCTGAGCACTGAGCACCCTGAGTACTGAGCACTGAGCACCCTGAGTACTGAGCAATGAGCACCCTGAGTACTGAGCACCAAGCACCCTGAGTACTGAGCACCCAGCAACCTGAGCACTGAGCACCGAGCACCCTGAGCACTGAGCACCCAGCACCCTGAGCACTGAGCACCCAGCACCCTGAGCACTGAGCACCCAGCACCCCGAGCACTGAGCACCCAGCACCTGAGCACTGAGAACCCTGAGTACTGAGCACTGAGCACCCTGAGTACTGAGCACTGAGCACCCTGAGTATTGAGCACCCAGCACCCTGAGTACTGAGCACCCAGGACCCGGAACAAAGAGCACCCTGAGTACTGAGCACCCAGCACCCTGAGCACTGAGCACCGAGCACCCCGAGCACTGAGCACCCAGCACCCGGAGTACTGAGCACCCAGCACCCTGAGTACTAAGCACCGAGCACCCTGAGTACTGAGCACCCAGTACCCTGAGCACTGAACACACAGCACCCTGAGTACTGAGCACCCCAAGCACTGAGCACCCAGCACCCTGAGAACTGAGGACCCAGCACCCTGAGTACTGAGCACCCAGCACCCTGAGCACTGAGCACCCAGCACCCTGAGTACTGAGCACCCAGCACCCTGAGCACTGAGCACCCAGCACCCTGAATACTGAGCATCCAGCACCCCGAGCACTGAGCAGCCAGCACCCTGAGTACTGAGCACTGAGCACCCAGCACCCAGAGCACTGAGCACTCAGCACCCTGTGTACTGAGCACTGAGCACCCAGCACCCTGAGCACTGAGCACCGTGAGTACTGAGCACCCAGCACCCTGAGCACTGAGCACCCAGCACCCCGAGCACTGAGCACCCAGCACCCAGAGAACTGAGCACTGAGCACCCTGAGTACTGAGCACTGAGCACCCTGAGCACTGAGCACCGAGCACCCTGAGTACTGAGCACTGAGCACCCTGAGCACTGAGCACCCAGCACCCTGAGTACTGAGCACCCAGCACCCTGAGCACTGAGGACCGAGCACCCTGAGTACTAAGCACCCAGCACCCTGAGTACTGAGCACCCAGCACCCTGAGCACTGAGCACCCAGCACGCTGAGTACTGAGCACTGAGCACCCTGAGTACTGAGCACCGAGCACCCTGAGCACTGAGCACCCAGCACCCTGAGCACTGAGCACCCAGCACCACGAGCACTGAGCACCCAGCACCCCGAGCACTGAGCACCCAGCACCCCGAGCACTGAGCACTGAGCACTGAGCACCCTAAGTACTGAGCACTGAGCACCCTGAGTACTGAGCACCTAGCACCCTGAGTACTGAGCACCCAGCGTACTGAGCACCGAGCACCCCGAGCACTGAGCACCCAGCACCCTGAGTACTGAGCACCCAGCACCCAGAGCACTGAGCACTCAGCACCCTGTGTACTGAGCACTGAGCACCCAGCACCCTGAGCACTGAGCACCGTGAGTACTGAGCACCCAGCACCCTGAGCACTGAGCACCCAGCACCCCGAGCACTGAGCACCCAGCACCCAGAGAACTGAGCACTGAGCACCCTGAGTACTGAGCACTGAGCACCCTGAGCACTGAGCACCGAGCACCCTGAGTACTGAGCACTGAGCACCCTGAGCACTGAGCACCCAGCACCCTGAGTACTGAGCACCCAGCACCCTGAGCACTGAGGACCGAGCACCCTGAGTACTAAGCACCCAGCACCCTGAGTACTGAGCACCCAGCACCCTGAGCACTGAGCACCCAGCACGCTGAGTACTGAGCACTGAGCACCCTGAGTACTGAGCACCGAGCACCCTGAGCACTGAGCACCCAGCACCCTGAGCACTGAGCACCCAGCACCCCGAGCACTGAGCACCCAGCACCCCGAGCACTGAGCACCCAGCACCCCGAGCACTGAGCACTGAGCACTGAGCACCCTAAGTACTGAGCACTGAGCACCCTGAGTACTGAGCACCTAGCACCCTGAGTACTGAGCACCCAGCGTACTGAGCACCGAGCACCCCGAGCACTGAGCACCCAGCACCCTGAGTACTGAGCACCCAGCACCCCGAGCACTGAGCACCCAGCACCCTGAGTAGTGAGCACCGAGCACCCTGAGTACTGAGCACCCAGCACCCTGAGTACTGAGCACCCAGCGTACTGAGCACCGAGCACCCAGCACCCTGAGTACTGAGCACCCAGCACCCTGAGCACTGCACACCCAGCACCCTGAGTACTGAGCACCCAGCACCCTGAGCACTGAGCACCCAGCACCCTGAGCGCTGAGCACCCAGCACCCTGAGCAATGAGCACCCAGCACCCTGAGTAGTGAGCACCCAACGTACTGAGCACCGAGCACCCCGAGCACTGAGAACCCAGCACCCTGAGTACTGAGCACCGAGCACCCCGAGCACTGAGCACCCAGCACCCGGAGTACTGACACCCAGCACCCTGAGTACTAAGCACAGAGCACCCTGAGTACTGAGCACCCAGCACCCTGAGCACTGAGCACCCAGCACCCTGAGTACTGTGCAGCGAGCACTCCGAGTACTGAGCACCCAGCACCCCGAGCACTGAGCACCCAACACACCGAGCACTGAGCACCCAGCACCCTGAGTACAGAGCACCCAGCACCCTGAGTACTGAGCACCCAGCACCCTGACTACTGAGCACCCAGCACCCTGAGTACTGAGCACCCAGCACCCCGAGCACTGAGTACCCAGCACCCTGAGCACTGAGCACCCAGCACCCTGAGCACTGAGCACCCAGCACCCTGAGCACTGAGCACCCAGCACCCTGAGTACTGAGCACTGAGCACCCTGCACCCGAGCACTGAGCACCCAGCACGCTGAGTACTGAGCACTGAGCACCCAGCAGCCAGAGCACTGAGCACCCAGCACCCTGAGCACTGAGCACCGAGCACCCGAGTACTGAGCACCCAGCACCCTGAGTACTGAGCACCCAGCACCCTGAGCACTGAGCACCCAGCACCCTGAGTACTGAGCAGCCAGCACCCTGAGCACTGAGCACCGAGCACCCTGAGCACTGAGCACCCAGCACCCTGAGGACTGAGCACCCAGCACCCCGAGCACTGAGCACCTAGCACCCTGAGCACTGAGCACCCTGAGTACTGAGCACTGAGCACCCTGAGTACTGAGCAATGAGCACCCTGAGTACTGAGCACCAAGCACCCTGAGTACTGAGCACCCAGCAACCTGAGCACTGAGCACCGAGCACCCTGAGCACTGAGCACCCAGCACCCTGAGCACTGAGCACCCAGCACCCTGAGCACTGAGCACCCAGCACCCCGAGCACTGAGCACCCAGCACCCTGAGCACTGAGAACCCTGAGTACTGAGCACTGAGCACCCTGAGTACTGAGCACTGAGCACCCTGAGTATTGAGCACCCAGCACCCTGAGTACTGAGCACCCAGGACCCGGAGCAAAGAGCACCCTGAGTACTGAGCACCCAGCACCCTGAGCACTGAGCACCGAGCACCCCGAGCACTGAGCACCCAGCACCCTGAGTACTAAGCACCGAGCACCCTGAGTACTGAGCACCCAGTACCCTGAGCACTGAACACACAGCACCCTGAGTACTGAGCACCCCAAGCACTGAGCACCCAGCACCCTGAGAACTGAGGACCCAGCACCCTGAGTACTGAGCACCCAGCACCCTGAGCACTGAGCACCCAGCACCCTGAGTACTGAGCACCCAGCACCCTGAGCACTGAGCACACAGCACCCTGAATACTGAGCATCCAGCACCCCGAGCACTGAGCAGCCAGCACCCTGAGTACTGAGCACTGAGCACCCAGCACCCAGAGCACTGAGCACTCAGAACCCTGTGTACTGAGCACTGAGCACCCAGCACCCTGAGCACTGAGCACCGTGAGTACTGAGCACCCAGCACCCTGAGCACTGAGCACCCAGCACCCCGAGCACTGAGCACCCAGCACCCAGAGAACTGAGCACTGAGCACCCTGAGTACTGAGCACTGAGCACCCTGAGCACTGAGCACCGAGCACCCTGAGTACTGAGCACTGAGCACCCTGAGCACTGAGCACCCAGCACCCTGAGTACTGAGCACCCAGCACCCTGAGCACTGAGGACCGAGCACCCTGAGTACTAAGCACCCAGCACCCTGAGTACTGAGCACCCAGCACCCTGAGCACTGAGCACCCAGCACGCTGAGTACTGAGCACTGAGCACCCTGAGTACTGAGCACCGAGCACCCAGAGCACTGAGCACCCAGCACGCTGAGTACTGAGCACTGAGCACACTGAGTACTGAGCACCGAGCACCCTGAGTACTGAGCACCCAGCACTCTGAGCACTGAGCACCCAGCACACTGAGCACTGAGCACCCAGCACCCCGAGCACTGAGCACCCAGCACCCCGAGCACTGAGCACCCAGCACCCCGAGCACTGAGCACTGAGCACTGAGCACCCTAAGTACTGAGCACTGAGCACCCTGAGTACTGAGCACCCAGCACCCTGAGTACTGAGCACCCAGCGTACTGAGCACCGAGCACCCCGAGCACTGAGCACCCAGCACCCTGAGTACTGAGCACCCAGCACCCCGAGCACTGAGCACCCAGCACCCTGAGTAGTGAGCACCGAGCACCCTGAGTACTGAGCACCCAGCACCCTGAGTACTGAGCACCCAGCGTACTGAGCACCGAGCACCCAGCACCCTGAGTACTGAGCACCCAGCACCCTGAGCACTGAGCACCCAGCACCCTGAGTCCTGAGCACTGAGCACCCTGAGTGCTGAGCACCGAGCACCCCGAGCACTGAGCACCCAGCACCCCGAGCACCGAGCACCCAGCACCCTGAGCACTGAGCACCCAGCACCCTGAGCACCGAGCACCGAGCACCCAGCACCCTGAGTACTGAGCACCCAGCACCCTGAGCACTGAGCACCCAGCACCCTGATTACTGAGCACTGAGCACCCTGAGTACTGAGCACCCAGCACCATGAGTACTGAGCACCCAGCACCCTGAGCAATGAGCACCCTGAGTACTGATCACCCAGCACCCTGAGCACTGAGCACCGAGCACCCCGAGCACTGAGCACCCAGCACCCTGAGCACTGAGGACCCAGCACCCTGAGTACTGAGCACCCAGCACCCTGAGCACTGAGCACCCAGCACCCTGTGTACTGAGCACTGAGTACCCAGCACCCCGAGCACTGAGCACCCAGCACCCTGAGCACTGAGCACCCTGAGTACTGAGCACCCAGCATCCTGAGCACTGAGCACCCAGCACACAGAGCACTGAGCACCCACCACCCAGAGCACTGAGCACTGAGCACCCTGAGTACTGAGCACTGAGCACCCTGAGCACTGAGCACCCAGCACCATGAGTACTGAGCACCCAGCACCCTGAGCACTGAGCACCCTGAGTAGTAAGAACCCAGAACCCTGAGTACTGAGCACCCAGCACCCTGAGTACTGAGCCCCCAGCACCCCGAGTACTGAGCACCCAGCGTAATGAGCACCGAGCACCCCGAGCACTGAGCAATCAGCACCCCTTGCACTGAGCACCCAGCAGCCGGAGTACTGAGCAGTGAGCACCCTGAGTACTGAGCACCGAGCACCCCGAGCACTGAGCACCCAGCACCCTGAGCACTGAGCACCCAGCACCCCGAGCACTGAGCACCCAGCACCCTGAGCACCCAGCACCCTGAGCACTGAGCACCCTGAGCACTGAGCACTGAGCACCCAGCACCCTGAGTACTGAGCACCCAACACTCTGAGCACTGAGCACCCAGCACGCTGAGTACTGAGCCCTGAGCACCCAGCACCCTGAGTACTGAGCACCCAGCACCCCGAGCACTGAGCACCCAGCACCCTGTGTACTGAGCATCGAGCACCCCGAGCACTGAGCAACCAGCACCCTGAGTACTGAGCACCCAGCACCCCGAGAATGAGCACCCAGCACCCCGAGCACTGAGCACCCATCACCCTGAGCACTGAGCACCCAGCACCCTGAGTACTGAGCACCCTGAGTACTGACCACCCAGCACCCTGAGTACTGAGCACACTGCACCCCGAGCACTGAGCTCCCTGAGTACTGAGCACCCAGCACCCTGAGTACTGAGCACACAGCACCCTGAGTACTGAGCACTGAGCACCCAGAGAACTGAGCACCCAGCACCCCGAGGACTGAGCACCCAGCACCCTGTGCACTGAGCACTGAGCATTCAGCACCCCGAGCACTGAGCACCCTGAGCTCTTAGCACCCTGAGTACTGAGCACCCAGCACCCTGAGTACTGAGCACCCAGCACCCTGAGCACTGAGCACCCAGCACCCTGAGTACTGAGCACCCAGCACCCTGAGTACTGAGCACCGAGCACCCCGAGCACTGAGCACCCAGCACCCTGAGCACTGAGCACCCAGCACCCCGAGTACTGAGCACCGAGCACCCCGAGCACTGAGCACCCAGCACCCCGAGAACTGAGCACCCAGCACCCTGAGCACTGAGCACCCAGCACCCCGAGTACTGAGCACCCAGCACCCCGAGTACTGAGCACTGAGCACCCTGAGTACTGAGCACCCAGCACCCCGAGTACTGAGCACTGAGCACTATGAGTACTGAGCACCCAGCACCCTGAGTACTGAGCACCCAGTACCCTGAGCACTGAACACACAGAACCCTGAGTACTGAGCACCCCGAGCACTGAGCACCCAGCACCCTGAGCACTGAGGACCCAGCACCCTGAGTACTGAGCACCCAGCACCCTGAGCACTGAGCACCCAGCACCCTGAGTACTGAGCACCCAGCACCCTAAGTACTGAGCATCCAGCACCCCGAGCACTGAGCACCCAGCACCCTGAGTACTGAGCACTGAGCACCCAGCTCCCCGAGCACTGAGCACTCAGCACCCTGTGTACTGAGCACTGAGTACCCAGCACCCCGAGCACTGAGCACCGAGCACCCTGAGTACTGAGCACTGAGCACCCAGCACCCCGAGCACTGAGCACTCAGCACCCTGTGTACTGAGCACTGAGCACCCAGCACCCCGAGCACTGAGCACCGAGCACCCTGAGTACTGAGCACCCAGCACACCGAGTACTGAGCACCCAGCACCCTGAGTACTGAGCACCCAGCACCCCGAGCACTGAGCACCGAGCACCCCGAGCACTGAGCACCCAGCACCCCGAGCACTGAGCACCCAGCACACTGAGTACTGAGCACCCAGCACCCCGAGCACTGAGCACCCAGCACCCTGAGTACTGAGCACCGAGCACCCTGAGTACTGAGCACCCAGCACCCTGAGCACTGAGCACCCAGCACCCTGAGCACTGAGCACCCAGCACCCTGAGCACTGAGCACCCAGCACCCTGAGTACTGAGCACCCAATGTACTGAGCACTGAGCACCCTGAGCACTGAGCACCCAGCACCCTGAGTACTGAGCACCCAGCACCCTGAGTACTGAGCACCCAATGTACTGAGCACCGAGCACCCTGAGCACTGAGCACCCAGCACCCTGAGTACTGAGCACCCAGCACCCTGAGCACTGAGCACCCTGAGTACTGAGCACTGAGCACCCTGAGTACTGAGCAATGAGCACCCTGAGTACTGAGCACCCAGCACCCTGAGTACTGAGCACCCAGCAACCTGAGCACTGAGCACCGAGCACCCTGAGCACTGAGCACAGAGCACCCTGAGCACTGAGCTCCCAGCACCCTGAGCACTGAGCACCCAGCACCCCGAGCACTGAGCACCCAGCACCCTGAGCACTGAGAACCCTGAGTACTGAGCACTGAGCACCCTGAGTACTGAGCACTGAGCACCCTGAGTATTGAGCACCCAGCACCCTGAGTACTGAGCACCCAGGACCCGGAGCAATGAGCACCCTGCGTACTGAGCACCCAGCACCCTGAGCACTGAGCACCGAGAACCCCGAGCACTGAGCACCCAGCACCCGGAGTACTGAGCACCCAGCACCCTGAGTACTAAGCACCGAGCACCCTGAGTACTGATCACCCAGTACCCTGAGCACTGAACACACAGCACCCTGAGTACTGAGCTCCCCGAGCACTGAGCACCCAGCACCCTGAGCACTGAGGACCCAGCACCCTGAGTACTGAGCACCCAGCACCCTGAGCACTGAGCACCCAGCACCCTGAGTACTGACCACCCAGCACCCTGAGCACTGAGCACCCAGCACCCTGAGTACTGAGCATCCAGCACCCTGATCAATGAGCAGCCAGCACCCTGAGTACTGAGCACTGAGCACCCAGCACCCAGAGCACTGAGCACTCAGCACCCTGTGTACTGAGCACTGAGCACCCAGCACCCTGAGCACTGAGCACCCAGCACCCCGAGCACTGAGCACCCAGCACCCTGAGCACTGAGCACTGAGCACCCTGAGTACTGAGCACTGAGCACCCTGAGCACTGAGCACTCAGCACCCTGTGTACTGAGCACTGAGCACCCAGCACCCTGAGCACTGAGCACCGTGAGTACTGAGCACCCAGCACCCTGAGCACTGAGCACCCAGCACCCCGAGCACTGAGCACCCAGCACCCAGAGAACTGAGCACTGAGCACCCTGAGTACTGAGCACTGAGCACCCTGAGCACTGAGCACCGAGCACCCTGAGTACTGAGCACTGAGCACCCTGAGCACTGAGCACCCAGCACCCTGAGTACTGAGCACCCAGCACCCTGAGCACTGAGGACCGAGCACCCTGAGTACTAAGCACCCAGCACCCTGAGTACTGAGCACCCAGCACCCTGAGCACTGAGCACCCAGCACCCCGAGTACTGAGCACCCAGCACCCCGAGTACTGAGCACCCAGCACCCCGAGTACTGAGCACTGAGCACCCTGAGTACTGAGCACCGAGCACCCTGAGCACTGAGCACCCAGCACCCTGAGCACTGAGCACCCAGCACCCCGAGCACTGAGCACCCAGCACCCCGAGCACTGAGCACCCAGCACCCCGAGCACTGAGCACTGAGCACTGAGCACCCTAAGTACTGAGCACTGAGCACCCTGAGTACTGAGCACCCAGCACCCTGAGTACTGAGCACCCAGCGTACTGAGCACCGAGCACCCCGAGCACTGAGCACCCAGCACCCTGAGTACTGAGCACCCAGCACCCCGAGCACTGAGCACCCAGCACCCTGAGTAGTGAGCACCGAGCACCCTGAGTACTTAGCACCCAGCACCCTGAGTACTGAGCACCCAGCGTACTGAGCACCGAGCACCCAGCACCCTGAGTACTGAGCACCCAGCACCCTGAGCACTGCACACCCAGCACCCTGAGTACTGAGCACCCAGCACCCTGAGCACTGAGCACCCAGCACCCTGAGCGCTGAGCACCCAGCACCCTGAGCAATGAGCACCCAGCACCCTGAGTAGTGAGCACCCAACGTACTGAGCACCGAGCACCCCGAGCACTGAGAACCCAGCACCCTGAGTACTGAGCACCGAGCACCCCGAGCACTGAGCACCCAGCACCCGGAGTACTGACACCCAGCACCCTGAGTACTAAGCACAGAGCACCCTGAGTACTGAGCACCCAGCACCCTGAGCACTGAGCACCCAGCACCCTGAGTACTGTGCAGCGAGCACTCCGAGTACTGAGCACCCAGCACCCCGAGCACTGAGCACCCAGCACACCGAGCACTGAGCACCCAGCACCCTGAGTACAGAGCACCCAGCACCCTGAGTACTGAGCACCCAGCACCCTGACTACTGAGCACCCAGCACCCTGAGTACTGAGCACCCAGCACCCCGAGCACTGAGTACCCAGCACCCTGAGCACTGAGCACCCAGCACCCTGAGCACTGAGCACCCAGCACCCTGAGCACTGAGCACCCAGCACCCTGAGTACTGAGCACTGAGCACCCTGCACCCGAGCACTGAGCACCCAGCACGCTGAGTACTGAGCACTGAGCACCCAGCAGCCAGAGCACTGAGCACCCAGCACCCTGAGCACTGAGCACCGAGCACCCGAGTACTGAGCACCCAGCACCCTGAGTACTGAGCACCCAGCACCCTGAGCACTGAGCACCCAGCACCCTGAGTACTGAGCAGCCAGCACCCTGAGCACTGAGCACCGAGCACCCTGAGCACTGAGCACCCAGCACCCTGAGGACTGAGCACCCAGCACCCCGAGCACTGAGCACCTAGCACCCTGAGCACTGAGCACCCTGAGTACTGAGCACTGAGCACCCTGAGTACTGAGCAATGAGCACCCTGAGTACTGAGCACCAAGCACCCTGAGTACTGAGCACCCAGCAACCTGAGCACTGAGCACCGAGCACCCTGAGCACTGAGCACCCAGCACCCTGAGCACTGAGCACCCAGCACCCTGAGCACTGAGCACCCAGCACCCCGAGCACTGAGCACCCAGCACCCTGAGCACTGAGAACCCTGAGTACTGAGCACTGAGCACCCTGAGTACTGAGCACTGAGCACCCTGAGTATTGAGCACCCAGCACCCTGAGTACTGAGCACCCAGGACCCGGAGCAAAGAGCACCCTGAGTACTGAGCACCCAGCACCCTGAGCACTGAGCACCGAGCACCCCGAGCACTGAGCACCCAGCACCCTGAGTACTAAGCACCGAGCACCCTGAGTACTGAGCACCCAGTACCCTGAGCACTGAACACACAGCACCCTGAGTACTGAGCACCCCAAGCACTGAGCACCCAGCACCCTGAGAACTGAGGACCCAGCACCCTGAGTACTGAGCACCCAGCACCCTGAGCACTGAGCACCCAGCACCCTGAGTACTGAGCACCCAGCACCCTGAGCACTGAGCACCCAGCACCCTGAATACTGAGCATCCAGCACCCCGAGCACTGAGCAGCCAGCACCCTGAGTACTGAGCACTGAGCACCCAGCACCCAGAGCACTGAGCACTCAGAACCCTGTGTACTGAGCACTGAGCACCCAGCACCCTGAGCACTGAGCACCGTGAGTACTGAGCACCCAGCACCCTGAGCACTGAGCACCCAGCACCCCGAGCACTGAGCACCCAGCACCCAGAGAACTGAGCACTGAGCACCCTGAGTACTGAGCACTGAGCACCCTGAGCACTGAGCACCGAGCACCCTGAGTACTGAGAACTGAGCACCCTGAGCACTGAGCACCCAGCACCCTGAGTACTGAGCACCCAGCACCCTGAGCACTGAGGACCGAGCACCCTGAGTACTAAGCACCCAGCACCCTGAGTACTGAGCACCCAGCACCCTGAGCACTGAGCACCCAGCACGCTGAGTACTGAGCACTGAGCACCCTGAGTACTGAGCACCGAGCACCCAGAGCACTGAGCACCCAGCACGCTGAGTACTGAGCACTGAGCACACTGAGTACTGAGCACCGAGCACCCTGAGTACTGAGCACCCAGCACTCTGAGCACTGAGCACCCAGCACCCTGAGCACTGAGCACCCAGCACCCCGAGCACTGAGCACCCAGCACCCCGAGCACTGAGCACCCAGCACCCCGAGCACTGAGCACTGAGCACTGAGCACCCTAAGTACTGAGCACTAAGCACCCTGAGTACTGAGCACCCAGCACCCTGAGTACTGAGCACCCAGCGTACTGAGCACCGAGCACCCCGAGCACTGAGCACCCAGCACCCTGAGTACTGAGCACCCAGCACCCCGAGCACTGAGCACCCAGCACCCTGAGTAGTGAGCACCGAGCACCCTGAGTACTGAGCACCCAGCACCCTGAGTACTGAGCACCCAGCGTACTGAGCACCGAGCACCCAGCACCCTGAGTACTGAGCACCCAGCACCCTGAGCACTGAGCACCCAGCACCCTGAGTCCTGAGCACTGAGCACCCTGAGTGCTGAGCACCGAGCACCCCGAGCACTGAGCACCCAGCACCCCGAGCACCGAGCACCCAGCACCCTGAGCACTGAGCACCCAGCACCCTGAGCACCGAGCACCGAGCACCCAGCACCCTGAGTACTGAGCACCCAGCACCCTGAGCACTGAGCACCCAGCACCCTGATTACTGAGCACTGAGCACCCTGAGTACTGAGCACCCAGCACCATGAGTACTGAGCACCCAGCACCCTGAGCAATGAGCACCCTGAGTACTGATCACCCAGCACCCTGAGCACTGAGCACCGAGCACCCCGAGCACTGAGCACCCAGCACCCTGAGCACTGAGGACCCAGCACCCTGAGTACTGAGCACCCAGCACCCTGAGCACTGAGCACCCAGCACCCTGTGTACTGAGCACTGAGTACCCAGCACCCCGAGCACTGAGCACCCAGCACCCTGAGCACTGAGCACCCTGAGTACTGAGCACCCAGCACCCTGAGCACTGAGCACCCTGAGTAGTAAGAACCCAGAACCCTGAGTACTGAGCACCCAGCACCCTGAGTACTGAGCACCCAGCACCCCGAGTACTGAGCACCCAGCGTAATGAGCACCGAGCACCCCGAGCACTGAGCAATCAGCACCCCTTGCACTGAGCACCCAGCAGCCGGAGTACTGAGCAGTGAGCACCCTGAGTACTGAGCACCGAGCACCCCGAGCACTGAGCACCCAGCACCCTGAGCACTGAGCACCCAGCACCCCGAGCACTGAGCACCCAGCACCCTGAGCACCCAGCACCCTGAGCACTGAGCACCCTGAGCACTGAGCACTGAGCACCCAGCACCCTGAGTACTGAGCACCCAACACTCTGAGCACTGAGCACCCAGCACGCTGAGTACTGAGCCCTGAGCACCCAGCACCCTGAGTACTGAGCACCCAGCACCCCGAGCACTGAGCACCCAGCACCCTGTGTACTGAGCATCGAGCACCCCGAGCACTGAGCAACCAGCACCCTGAGTACTGAGCACCCAGCACGCCGAGAATGAGCACCCAGCACCCCGAGCACTGAGCACCCATCACCCTGAGCACTGAGCACCCAGCACCCTGAGTACTGAGCACCCTGAGTACTGACCACCCAGCACCCTGAGTACTGAGCACACTGCACCCCGAGCACTGAGCTCCCTGAGTACTGAGCACCCAGCACCCTGAGTACTGAGCACACAGCACCCTGAGTACTGAGCACTGAGCACCCAGAGAACTGAGCACCCAGCACCCCGAGGACTGAGCACCCAGCACCCTGTGCACTGAGCACTGAGCATTCAGCACCCCGAGCACTGAGCACCCTGAGCTCTTAGCACCCTGAGTACTGAGCACCCAGCACCCTGAGTACTGAGCACCCAGCACCCTGAGCACTGAGCACCCAGCACCCTGAGTACTGAGCACCCAGCACCCTGAGTACTGAGCACCGAGCACCCCGAGCACTGAGCACCCAGCACCCTGAGCACTGAGCACCCAGCACCCCGAGTACTGAGCACCGAGCACCCCGAGCACTGAGCACCCAGCACCCCGAGAACTGAGCACCCAGCACCCTGAGCACTGAGCACCCAGCACCCCGAGTACTGAGCACCCAGCACCCCGAGTACTGAGCACTGAGCACCCTGAGTACTGAGCACCCAGCACCCCGAGTACTGAGCACTGAGCACTATGAGTACTGAGCACCCAGCACCCTGAGTACTGAGCACCCAGTACCCTGAGCACTGAACACACAGAACCCTGAGTACTGAGCACCCCGAGCACTGAGCACCCAGCACCCTGAGCACTGAGGACCCAGCACCCTGAGTACTGAGCACCCAGCACCCTGAGCACTGAGCACCCAGCACCCTGAGTACTGAGCACCCAGCACCCTAAGTACTGAGCATCCAGCACCCCGAGCACTGAGCACCCAGCACCCTGAGTACTGAGCACTGAGCACCCAGCTCCCCGAGCACTGAGCACTCAGCACCCTGTGTACTGAGCACTGAGTACCCAGCACCCCGAGCACTGAGCACCGAGCACCCAGAGTACTGAGCACTGAGCACCCAGCACCCCGAGCACTGAGCACTCAGCACCCTGTGTACTGAGCACTGAGCACCCAGCACCCCGAGCACTGAGCACCGAGCACCCTGAGTACTGAGCACCCAGCACACCGAGTACTGAGCACCCAGCACCCTGAGTACTGAGCACCCAGCACCCCGAGCACTGAGCACCGAGCACCCCGAGCACTGAGCACCCAGCACCCCGAGCACTGAGCACCCAGCACACTGAGTACTGAGCACCCAGCACCCCGAGCACTGAGCACCCAGCACCCTGAGTACTGAGCACCGAGCACCCTGAGTACTGAGCACCCAGCACCCTGAGCACTGAGCACCCAGCACCCTGAGCACTGAGCACCCAGCACCCTGAGCACAGAGCACCCAGCACCCTGAGTACTGAGCACCCAATGTACTGAGCACTGAGCACCCTGAGCACTGAGCACCCAGCACCCTGAGTACTGAGCACCCAGCACCCTGAGTACTGAGCACCCAATGTACTGAGCACCGAGCACCCTGAGCACTGAGCACCCAGCACCCTGAGTACTGAGCACCCAGCACCCTGAGCACTGAGCACCCTGAGTACTGAGCACTGAGCACCCTGAGTACTGAGCAATGAGCACCCTGAGTACTGAGCACCCAGCACCCTGAGTACTGAGCACCCAGCAACCTGAGCACTGAGCACCGAGCACCCTGAGCACTGAGCACAGAGCACCCTGAGCACTGAGCTCCCAGCACCCTGAGCACTGAGCACCCAGCACCCCGAGCACTGAGCACCCAGCACCCTGAGCACTGAGAACCCTGAGTACTGAGCACTGAGCACCCTGAGTACTGAGCACTGAGCACCCTGAGTATTGAGCACCCAGCACCCTGAGTACTGAGCACCCAGGACCCGGAGCAATGAGCACCCTGCGTACTGAGCACCCAGCACCCTGAGCACTGAGCACCGAGAACCCCGAGCACTGAGCACCCAGCACCCGGAGTACTGAGCACCCAGCACCCTGAGTACTAAGCACCGAGCACCCTGAGTACTGATCACCCAGTACCCTGAGCACTGAACACACAGCACCCTGAGTACTGAGCTCCCCGAGCACTGAGCACCCAGCACCCTGAGCACTGAGGACCCAGCACCCTGAGTACTGAGCACCCAGCACCCTGAGCACTGAGCACCCAGCACCCTGAGTACTGACCACCCAGCACCCTGAGCACTGAGCACCCAGCACCCTGAGTACTGAGCATCCAGCACCCTGATCAATGAGCAGCCAGCACCCTGAGTACTGAGCACTGAGCACCCAGCACCCAGAGCACTGAGCACTCAGCACCCTGTGTACTGAGCACTGAGCACCCAGCACCCTGAGCACTGAGCACCCAGCACCCCGAGCACTGAGCACCCAGCACCCTGAGCACTGAGCACTGAGCACCCTGAGTACTGAGCACTGAGCACCCTGAGCACTGAGCACCGAGCACCCTGAGTACTGAGCACTGAGCACCCTGAGCACTGAGCACCCAGCACCCTGAGTACTGAGCACCCAGCACCCTGAGCACTGAGGACCGAGCACCCTGAGTACTAAGCACCCAGCACCCTGAGTACTGAGCACCCAGCACCCTGAGCACTGAGCACCCAGCAAGCTGAGTACTGAGCACTGAGCACCCTGAGTACTGAGCACCGAGCACCCTGAGCACTGAGCACCCAGCACGCTGAGTACTGAGCTCTGAGCACTCTGAGTACTGAGCACCGAGCACCCTGAGTACTGAGCACACAGCACTCTGAGCACTGAGCACCCAGCACCCTGAGCACTGAGCACCCAGCACCCCGAGCACTGAGCACCCAGCAACCCGAGCACTGAGCACCCAGCACCCCGAGCACTGAGCACCCAGCACCCTGAGCACTGAGCACTGAGCACCCTAAGTACTGAGCACTGAGCACCCTGAGTACTGAGCACCCAGCACCCTGAGTACTGAGCACCCAGCGTACTGAGCACCGAGTACCCCGAGCACTTAGCACCCAGCACCCTGAGTACTGAGCACCCAGCACCCCGAGCACTGAGCACCCAGCACCCTGAGTAGTGAGCACCGAGCACCCTGAGTACTGAGCACCCAGCACCCTGAGTACTGAGCACCCAGCGTACTGAGCACTGAGCACCCAGCACCCTGAGTACTGAGCACCCAGCACCCTGAGCACTGAGCACCCAGCACCCTGAGTACTGAGCACTGAGCACCCTGAGTACTGAGCACCGAGCACCCCGAGCACTGAGCACCCAGCACCCCGAGCACCGAGCACCCAGCACCCTGAGCAATGAGCACCCAGCACCCTGAGCACTGAGCACCCAGCACCCTGAGTACTGAGCACCCAGCACCTGAGTACTGAGCACCCAACGTACTGAGCACCGAGCACCCTGACCACTGAGCACCCAGCACCCTGAGTACTGAGCACCCAGCACCCTGAGCAATGAGCACCCTGAGTACAGAGAACCCAGCACCTTGAGCACTGAGCACCGAGCACCCCGAGCACTGAGCACCCAGCACCCGAAGTACTGAGCACCCAGCACCCTGAGTACTAAGCACCGAGCACCCTGAGTACTGAGCACCCAGCACCCTGAGCACTGAGCACCCAGCACCCTGAGCACTGAGCACACAGCACCCTGAGCACTGAGCATCCAGCACCCTGAGTACTGAGCACTGAGCACCCAGCACCCCGAGCATGGAGCACCCAGCACCCTGAGTACTGAGCACTGAGCACCCAGCACCCCGAGCACTGAGCACCCAGCACCCTGAGCACTGAGCACCCAGCACCCGAGTACTGATCACCCAGCACCCTGGGTACTGAGCACCCCGCACCATGAGTACTGAGCACCCAGCACCCCGAGTACTGAGCACCCAGCACGCTGAGCACTGAGCACCCAGCACAATGAGCACTGAGCACCCAGCACCCCGAGCACTGCACACCCAGCACCCTGAGTACTGAGCACCCAGCACCCTGAGCACTGAGCACCCAGCACCCTGAGCACTGAGCACCCAGCACCCTGAGGAATGAGCACCCAGCACCCTGAGTAGTGAGCACGCAACGTATTGAGCACCGAGCACCCCGAGCACTGAGCACCCAGCACCCTGAGTACTGAGCACCGAGCACCCCGAGTACTGAGCACCCAGCACCCGGAGTACTGAGCACCCAGCACCCTGAGTACTAAGCACAGAGCACCCTGAGTACTGAGCACCCAGCTCCCTGAGCACTGAGCACCCAGCACCCTGAGTACTGTGCAGCGAGCACCCCGAGTACTGAGCACACAGCACCCCGAGCACTGAGCACCCAGCACCCCGAGCACTGAGCACCCAGCACCCTGAGTACTGAGCACCCAGCACCCTGAGTACTGAGCACCCAGCACCCCGAGCACTGAGTACCCAGCACCCTGAGCACTGAGCACCCAGCACCCTGAGCACTGAGCACCCAGCACCCTGAGCACTGAGCACCCAGCACCCTGAGTACTGAGCACTGAGCACCCTGCACCCCGAGCACTGAGCACCCAGCACCCTGAGTACTGAGCACTGAGCACCCAGCACCCAGAGCACTGAGCACCCAGCACCCTGAGCACTGAGCACCGAGCACCCGAGTACTGAGCACCCAGCACCCTGAGTACTGAGCACCCAGCACCCCGAGCACTGAGCACCCAGCACCCTGAGTACTAAGCAGCCAGCACCCTGAGCACTGAGCACCGAGCACCCTGAGCACTGAGCACCCAGCACCCTGAGGACTGAGCACCCAGCACCCCGAGCACTGAGCACCTAGCACCCTGAGCACTGAGCACCCTGAGTACTGAGCACTGAGCACCCTGAGTACTGAGCAATGAGCACCCTGAGTACTGAGCACCGAGAACCCCGAGCACTGAGCACCCAGCACCCGGAGTACTGAGCACCCAGCACCCTGAGTACTAAGCACCGAGCACCCTGAGTACTGATCACCCAGTACCCTGAGCACTGAACACACAGCACCCTGAGTACTGAGCTCACCGAGCACTGAGCACCCAGCACCCTGAGCACTGAGGACCCAGCACCCTGAGTACTGAGCACCCAGCACCCTGAGCACTGAGCACCCAGCACCCTGAGTACTGAGCACCCAGCACCCTGAGCACTGAGCACCCAGCACCCTGAGTACTGAGCATCCAGCACCCTGAGCACTGAGCAGCCAGCACCCTGAGTACTGAGTACTGAGCACCCAGCACCCAGAGCACTGAGCACTCAGCACCCTGTGTACTGAGCACTGAGCACCCAGCACCCTGAGCACTGAGCACCCAGCACCCCGAGCACTGAGCACCCAGCACCCTGAGCACTGAGCACTGAGCACCCTGAGTACTGAGCACTGAGCACCCTGAGCACTGAGCACCGAGCACCCTGAGTACTGAGCACTGAGCACCCTGAGCACTGAGCACCCAGCACCCTGAGTACTGAGCACCCAGCACCCTGAGCACTGAGGACCGAGCACCCTGAGTACTAAGCACCCAGCACCCTGAGTACTGAGCACCCAGCACCCTGAGCACTGAGCACCCAGCAAGCTGAGTACTGAGCACTGAGCACCCTGAGTACTGAGCACCGAGCACCCTGAGCACTGAGCACCCAGCACGCTGAGTACTGAGCTCTGAGCACTCTGAGTACTGAGCACCGAGCACCCTGAGTACTGAGCACACAGCACTCTGAGCACTGAGCACCCAGCACCCTGAGCACTGAGCACCCAGCACCCCGAGCACTGAGCACCCAGCAACCCGAGCACTGAGCACCCAGCACCCCCAGCACTGAGCACCCAGCACCCTGAGCACTGAGCACTGAGCACCCTAAGTACTGAGCACTGAGCACCCTGAGTACTGAGCACCCAGCACCCTGAGTACTGAGCACCCAGCGTACTGAGCACCGAGTACCCCGAGCACTTAGCACACAGCACCCTGAGTACTGAGCACCCAGCACCCCGAGCACTGAGCACACAGCACCCTGAGTAGTGATCACCGAGCACCCTGAGTACTGAGCACCCAGCACCCTGAGTACTGAGCACCCAGCGTACTGAGCACCGAGCACCCAGCACCCTGAGTACTGAGCACCTAGCACCCTGAGCACTGAGCACCCAGCACCCTGAGTACTGAGCACTGAGCACCCTGAGTACTGAGCACCGAGCACCCCGAGCACTGAGCACCCAGCACCCCGAGCACTGAGCACCCAGCACCCTGAGCACTGAGCACCCAGCACCCTGAGCACTGAGCACCCAGCACCCTGAGTACTGAGCACCCAGCACCTGAGTACTGAGCACCCACCGTACTGAGCACCGAGCACCCTGACCACTGAGCACCCAGCACCCTGAGTACTGAGCACCCAGCACCCTGAGCAATGAGCACCCTGAGTACAGAGAACCCAGCACCTTGAGCACTGAGCACCGAGCACCCCGAGCACTGAGCACCCAGCACCCGAAGTACTGAGCACCCAGCACCCTGAGTACTAAGCACCGAGCACCCTGAGTACTGAGCACCCAGCACCCTGAGCACTGAGCACCCAGCACCCTGAGCACTGAGCACACAGCACGCTGAGCACTGAGCATCAAGCACCCTGAGTACTGAGCACTGAGCACCCAGCACCGCGAGCACGGAGCACCCAGCACCCTGTGTACTGAGCACTGAGCACCCAGCACCCCGAGCACTGAGCACCCAGCACCCTTAGCACTGAGCACCCAGCACCCGAGTACTGATCACCCAGCACCCTGGGTACTGAGCACCCCGCACCATGAGTACTGAGCACCCAGCACCCCGAGTACTGAGCACCCAGCACGCTGAGCACTGAGCACCCAGCACAATGAGCACTGAGCACCCAGCACCCCGAGCACTGCACACCCAGCACCCTGAGTACTGAGCACCCAGCACCCTGAGCACTGAGCACCCAGCACCCTGAGCACTGAGCACCCAGCACCCTGAGCAATGAGCACCCAGCACCCTGAGTAGTGAGCACCCAACGTACTGAGCACCGAGCACCCCGAGCACTGAGCACCCAGCACCCTGAGTACTGAGCACCGAGCACCCCGAGTACTGAGCACCCAGCACCCGGAGTACTGAGCACCTAGCACCCTGAGTACTAAGCACAGAGCACCCTGAATACTGAGCACCCAGCTCCCTGAGCACTGAGCACCCAGCACCCTGAGTACTGTGCAGCGAGCACCCCGAGTACTGAGCACCCAGCACCCCGAGCACTGAGCACCCAGCACCCCGAGCACTGAGCACCCAGCACCCTGAGTACTGAGCACCCAGCACCCTGAGTACTGAGCACCCAGCACCCCGAGCACTGAGTACCCAGCACCCTGAGCACTGAGCACACAGCACCCTGAGCACTGAGCACCCAGCACCCTGAGCACTGAGCACCCAGCACCCTGAGTACTGAGCACTGAGCACCCTGCACCCCGAGCACTGAGCACCCAGCACCCTGAGCACTGAGCACCGAGCACCCGAGTACTGAGCTCCCAGCACCCTGAGTACTGAGCACCCAGCACCCCGAGCACTGAGCACCCAGCACCCTGAGTACTAAGCAGCCAGCACCCTGAGCACTGAGCACCGAGCACCCTGAGCACTGAGCACCCAGCACCCTGAGGACTGAGCACCCAGCACCCCGAGCACTGAGCACCTAGCACCCTGAGCACTGAGCACCCTGAGTACTGAGCACTGAGCACCCTGAGTACTGAGCAATGAGCACCCTGAGTACTGAGCACCAAGCACCCTGAGTACTGAGCACCCAGCAACCTGAGCACTGAGCACCGAGCACCCTGAGCACTGAGCACCCAGCACCCTGAGCACTGAGCACCCAGCACCCTGAGTACTGAGCACTGAGCACCCTGCACCCCGAGCACTGAGCACCCAGCACCCCGAGCACTGAGCACCCAGCACCCTGAGCACTGAGCACCCAGCACCCGAGTACTGATCACCCAGCACCCTGGGTACTGAGCACCCCGCACCATGAGTACTGAGCACCCAGCACCCCGAGTACTGAGCACCCAGCACGCTGAGCACTGAGCACCCAGCACAATGAGCACTGAGCACCCAGCACCCCGAGCACTGCACACCCAGCACCCTGAGTACTGAGCACCCAGCACCCTGAGCACTGAGCACCCAGCACCCTGAGCACTGAGCACCCAGCACCCTGAGCAATGAGCACCCAGCACCCTGAGTAGTGAGTACCCAACGTACTGAGCACCGAGCACCCCGAGCACTGAGCACCCAGCACCCTGAGTACTGAGCACCGAGCACCCCGAGTACTGAGCACCCAGCACCCGGAGTACTGAGCACCCAGCACCCTGAGTACTAAGCAAAGAGCACCCTGAGTACTGAGCACCCAGCTCCCTGAGCACTGAGCACCCAGCACCCTGAGTACTGTGCAGCGAGCACCCCGAGTACTGAGCACCCAGCACCCCGAGCACTGAGCACCCAGCACCCCGAGCACTGAGCACCCAGCACCCTGAGTACTGAGCACCCAGCACCCTGAGTACTGAGCACCCAGCACCCCGAGCACTGAGTACCCAGCACCCTGAGCACTGAGCACCCAGCACCCTGAGCACTGAGCACCCAGCACCCTGAGCACTGAGCACCCAGCACCCTGAGTACTGAGCACTGAGCACCCTGCACCCCGAGCACTGAGCACCCAGCACCCTGAGTACTGAGCACTGAGCACCCAGCACCCAGAGCACTGAGCACCCAGCACCCTGAGCACTGAGCACCGAGCACCCGAGTACTGAGCACCCAGCACCCTGAGTACTGAGCACCCAGCACCCCGAGCACTGAGCACCCAGCACCCTGAGTACTAAGCAGCCAGCACCCTGAGCACTGAGCACCGAGCACCCTGAGCACTGAGCACCCAGAACCCTGAGGACTGAGCACCCAGCACCCCGAGCACTGAGCACCTAGCACCCTGAGCACTGAGCACCCTGAGTACTGAGCACTGAGCACCCTGAGTACTGAGCAATGAGCACCCTGAGTACTGAGCACCGAGAACCCCGAGCACTGAGCACCCAGCACCCGGAGTACTGAGCACCCAGCACCCTGAGTACTAAGCACCGAGCACCCTGAGTACTGATCACCCAGTACCCTGAGCACTGAACACACAGCACCCTGAGTACTGAGCTCACCGAGCACTGAGCACCCAGCACCCTGAGCACTGAGGACCCAGCACCCTGAGTACTGAGCACCCAGCACCCTGAGCACTGAGCACCCAGCACCCTGAGTACTGACCACCCAGCACCCTGAGCACTGAGCACCCAGCACCCTGAGTACTGAGCATCCAGCACCCTGAGCACTGAGCAGCCAGCACCCTGAGTACTGAGCACTGAGCACCCAGCACCCAGAGCACTGAGCACTCAGCACCCTGTGTACTGAGCACTGAGCACCCAGCACCCTGAGCACTGAGCACCCAGCACCCCGAGCACTGAGCACCCAGCACCCTGAGCACTGAGCACTGAGCACCCTGAGTACTGAGCACTGAGCACCCTGAGCACTGAGCCCCGAGCACCCTGAGTACTGAGCACTGAGCACCCTGAGCACTGAGCACCCAGCACCCTGAGTACTGAGCACCCAGCACCCTGAGCACTGAGGACCGAGCACCCTGAGTACTAAGCACCCAGCACCCTGAGTACTGAGCACCCAGCACCCTGAGCACTGAGCACCCAGCAAGCTGACTACTGAGCACTGAGCACCCTGAGTACTGAGCACCGAGCACCCTGAGCACTGAGCACCCAGCACGCTGAGTACTGAGCTCTGAGCACTCTGAGTACTGAGCACCGAGCACCCTGAGTACTGAGCACACAGCACTCTGAGCACTGAGCACCCAGCACCCTGAGCACTGAGCACCCAGCACCCCGAGCACTGAGCACCCAGCAACCCGAGCACTGAGCACCCAGCACCCCGAGCACTGAGCACCCAGCACCCTGAGCACTGAGCACTGAGCACCCTAAGTACTGAGCACTGAGCACCCTGAGTACTGAGCACCCAGCACCCTGAGTACTGAGCACCCAGCGTACTGAGCACCGAGTACCCCGAGCACTTAGCACACAGCACCCTGAGTACTGAGCACCCAGCACCCCGAGCACTGAGCACACAGCACCCTGAGTAGTGAGCACCGAGCACCCTGAGTACTGAGCACCCAGCACCCTGAGTACTGAGCACCCAGCGTACTGAGCACCGAGCACCCAGCACCCTGAGTACTGAGCACCTAGCACCCTGAGCACTGAGCACCCAGCACCCTGAGTACTGAGCACTGAGCACCCTGAGTACTGAGCACTGAGCACCCCGAGCACTGAGCACCCAGCACCCCGAGCACCGAGCACCCAGCACCCTGAGCACTGAGCACCCAGCACCCTGAGCACTGAGCACCCAGCACCCTGAGTACTGAGCACCCAGCACCTGAGTACTGAGCACCCACCATACTGAGCACCGAGCACCCTGACCACTGAGCACCCAGCACCCTGAGTACTGAGCACCCAGCACCCTGAGCAATGAGCACCCTGATTACAGAGAACCCAGCACCTTGAGCACTGAGCACCGAGCACCCCGAGCACTGAGCACCCAGCACCCGAAGTACTGAGCACCCAGCACCCTGAGTACTAAGCACCGAGCACCCTGAGTACTGAGCACCCAGCAACCTGAGCACTGAGCACCCAGCACCCTGAGCACTGAGCACACAGCACCCTGAGCACTGAGCATCCAGCACCCTGAGTACTGAGCACTGAGCACCCAGCACCCCGAGCACGGAGCACCCAGCACCCTGAGTACTGAGCACTGAGCACCCAGCACCCCGAGCACTGAGCACCCAGAACCCTTAGCACTGAGCACCCAGCACCCGAGTACTGATCACCCAGCACCCTGGGTACTGAGCACCCCGCACCATGAGTACTGAGCACCCAGCACCCCGAGTACTGAGCACCCAGCACGCTGAGCACTGAGCACCCAGCACAATGAGCACTGAGCACCCAGCACCCCGAGCACTGCACACCCAGCACCCTGAGTACTGAGCACCCAGCACCCTGAGCACTGAGCACCCAGCACCCTGAGCACTGAGCACCCAGCACCCTGAGCAATGAGCACCCAGCACCCTGAGTAGTGAGCACCCAACGTACTGAGCACCGAGCACCCCGAGCACTGAGCACCCAGCACCCTGAGTACTGAGCACCGAGCACCCCGAGTACTGAGCACCCAGCACCCGGAGTACTGAGCACCCAGCACCCTGAGTACTAAGCACAGAGCACCCTGAATACTGAGCACCCAGCTCCCTGAGCACTGAGCACCCAGCACCCTGAGTACTGTGCAGCGAGCACCCCGAGTACTGAGCACCCAGCACCCCGAGCACTGAGCACCCAGCACCCCGAGCACTGAGCACCCAGCACCCTGAGTACTGAGCACCCAGCACCCTGAGTACTGAGCACCCAGCACCCCGAGCACTGAGTACCCAGCACCCTGAGCACTGAGCACACAGCACCCTGAGCACTGAGCACCCAGCACCCTGAGCACTGAGCACCCAGCACCCTGAGTACTGAGCACTGAGAACCCTGCACCCCGAGCACTGAGCACCCAGCACCCTGAGCACTGAGCACCGAGCACCCGAGTACTGAGCACCCAGCACCCTGAGTACTGAGCACCCAGCACCCCGAGCACTGAGCACCCAGCACCCTGAGTACTGAGCACCCAGCACCCCGAGCACTGAGCACCTAGCACCCTGAGCACTGAGCACCCTGAGTACTGAGCACTGAGCACCCTGAGTACTGAGCAATGAGCACCCCGAGCACTGAGCACCTAGCACCCTGAGCACTGAGCACCCTGAGTACTGAGCACTGAGCACCCTGAGTACTGAGCAATGAGCACCCTGAGTACTGAGCACCAAGCACCCTGAGTACTGAGCACCCAGCAACCTGAGCACTGAGCACCGAGCACCCTGAGCACTGAGCACCCAGCACCCTGAGCACTGAGCACCCAGCACCCTGAGCACTGAGCACCCAGCACCCCGAGCACTGAGCACCCAGCACCCTGAGCACTGAGAACCCTGAGTACTGAGCACTGAGCACCCTGAGTACTGAGCACTGAGCACCCTGAGTACTGAGCACCCAGCACCCTGAGTACTGAGCACCCAGCGTACTGAGCACCGAGCAGCCAGCACCCTGAGTACTGAGCACCCAGCACCCTGAGCACTGAGCACCCAGCACCCTGAGTACTGAGCACTGAGCACCCTGAGTACTGAGCACCGAGCACCCCGAGCACTGAGCACCCAGCACCCCGAGCACCGAGCACCCAGCACCCTGAGCACTGAGCACCCAGCACCCTGAGCACTGAGCACCCAGCACCCTGAGTACTGAGCACCCAGCACCTGAGTACTGAGCACCCAACGTACTGAGCACCGAGCACCCTGACCACTGAGCCCCCAGCACCCTGAGTACTGAGCACCCAGCACCTTGAGCACTGAGCACCGAGCACCCCGAGCACTGAGCACCCAGCACCCGAAGTACTGAGCACCCAGCACCCTGAGTACTAAGCACCGAGCACCCCGAGCACTGAGCACCCAGCACCCTGAGCACTGAGCAGCCAGCACCCTGAGTACTGAGCACTGAGCACCCAGCACCCAGAGCACTGAGCACTCAGCACCCTGTGTACTGAGCACTGAGCACCCAGCACCCTGAGCACTGAGCACCCAGCACCCCGAGCACTGAGCACCCAGCACCCTGAGCACTGAGCACTGAGCACCCTGAGTACTGAGCACTGAGCACCCTGAGCACTGAGCACCGAGCACCCTGAGTACTGAGCACTGAGCACCCTGAGCACTGAGCACCCAGCACCCTGAGTACTGAGCACCCAGCACCCTGAGCACTGAGGACCGAGCACCCTGAGTACTAAGCACCCAGCACCCTGAGTACTGAGCACCCAGCACCCTGAGCACTGAGCACCCAGCAAGCTGACTACTGAGCACTGAGCACCCTGAGTACTGAGCACCGAGCACCCTGAGCACTGAGCACCCAGCACGCTGAGTACTGAGCTCTGAGCACTCTGAGTACTGAGCACCGAGCACCCTGAGTACTGAGCACACAGCACTCTGAGCACTGAGCACCCAGCACCCTGAGCACTGAGCACCCAGCACCCCGAGCACTGAGCACCCAGCAACCCGAGCACTGAGCACCCAGCACCCCGAGCACTGAGCACCCAGCCCCCTGAGCACTGAGCACTGAGCACCCTAAGTACTGAGCACTGAGCACCCTGAGTACTGAGCACCCAGCACCCTGAGTACTGAGCACCCAGCGTACTGAGCACCGAGTACCCCGAGCACTTAGCACACAGCACCCTGAGTACTGAGCACCCAGCACCCCGAGCACTGAGCACACAGCACCCTGAGTAGTGAGCACCGAGCACCCTGAGTACTGAGCACCCAGCACCCTGAGTACTGAGCACCCAGCGTACTGAGCACCGAGCACCCAGCACCCTGAGTACTGAGCACCTAGCACCCTGAGCACTGAGCACCCAGCACCCTGAGTACTGAGCACTGAGCACCCTGAGTACTGAGCACTGAGCACCCCGAGCACTGAGCACCCAGCACCCCGAGCACCGAGCACCCAGCACCCTGAGCACTGAGCACCCAGCACCCTGAGCACTGAGCACCCAGCACCCTGAGTACTGAGCACCCAGCACCTGAGTACTGAGCACCCACCATACTGAGCACCGAGCACCCTGACCACTGAGCACCCAGCACCCTGAGTACTGAGCACCCAGCACCCTGAGCAATGAGCACCCTGAGTACAGAGAACCCAGCACCTTGAGCACTGAGCACCGAGCACCCCGAGCACTGAGCACCCAGCACCCGAAGTACTGAGCACCCAGCACCCTGAGTACTAAGCACCGAGCACCCTGAGTACTGAGCACCCAGCAACCTGAGCACTGAGCACCCAGCACCCTGAGCACTGAGCACACAGCACCCTGAGCACTGAGCATCCAGCACCCTGAGTACTGAGCACTGAGCACCCAGCACCCCGAGCACGGAGCACCCAGCACCCTGAGTACTGAGCACTGAGCACCCAGCACCCCGAGCACTGAGCACCCAGAACCCTTAGCACTGAGCACCCAGCACCCGAGTACTGATCACCCAGCACCCTGGGTACTGAGCACCCCGCACCATGAGTACTGAGCACCCAGCACCCCGAGTACTGAGCACCCAGCACGCTGAGCACTGAGCACCCAGCACAATGAGCACTGAGCACCCAGCACCCCGAGCACTCCACACCCAGCACCCTGAGTACTGAGCACCCAGCACCCTGAGCACTGAGCACCCAACACCCTGAGCAATGAGCACCCAGCACCCTGAGTAGTGAGCACCCAACGTACTGAGCACCGAGCACCCCGAGCACTGAGCACCCAGCACCCTGAGTACTGAGCACCGAGCACCCCGAGTACTGAGCACCCAGCACCCGGAGTACTGAGCACCCAGCACCCTGAGTACTAAGCACAGAGCACCCTGAATACTGAGCACCCAGCTCCCTGAGCACTGAGCACCCAGCACCCTGAGTACTGTGCAGCGAGCACCCCGAGTACTGAGCACCCAGCACCCCGAGCACTGAGGACCCAGCACCCCGAGCACTGAGCACCCAGCACCCTGAGTACTGAGCACCCAGCACCCTGAGTACTGAGCACCCAGCACCCCGAGCACTGAGTACCCAGCACCCTGAGCACTGAGCACACAGCACCCTGAGCACTGAGCACCCAGCACCCTGAGCACTGAGCACCCAGCACCCTGAGTACTGAGCACTGAGCACCCTGCACCCCGAGCACTGAGCACCCAGCACCCTGAGCACTGAGCACCGAGCACCCGAGTACTGAGCACCCAGCACCCTGAGTACTGAGCACCCAGCACCCCGAGCACTGAGCACCCAGCACCCTGAGTACTGAGCACCCAGCACCCCGAGCACTGAGCACCTAGCACCCTGAGCACTGAGCACCCTGAGTACTGAGCACTGAGCACCCTGAGTACTGAGCAATGAGCACCCCGAGCACTGAGCACCTAGCACCCTGAGCACTGAGCACCCTGAGTACTGAGCACTGAGCACCCTGAGTACTGAGCAATGAGCACCCTGAGTACTGAGCACCAAGCACCCTGAGTACTGAGCACCCAGCAACCTGAGCACTGAGCACCGAGCACCCTGAGCACTGAGCACCCAGCACCCTGAGCACTGAGCACCCAGCACCCTGAGCACTGAGCACCCAGCAGCCCGAGCACTGAGCACCCAGCACCCTGAGCACTGAGAACCCTGAGTACTGAGCACTGAGCACCCTGAGTACTGAGCACTGAGCACCCTGAGTACTGAGCACCCAGCACCCTGAGTACTGAGCACCCAGCGTACTGAGCACCGAGCAGCCAGCACCCTGAGTACTGAGCACCCAGCACCCTGAGCACTGAGCACCCAGCACCCTGAGTACTGAGCACTGAGCACCCTGAGTACTGAGCACCGAGCACCCCGAGCACTGAGCACCCAGCACCCCGAGCACCGAGCACCCAGCACCCTGAGCACTGAGCACCCAGCACCCTGAGCACTGAGCACCCAGCACCCTGAGTACTGAGCACCCAGCACCTGAGTACTGAGCACCCAACGTACTGAGCACCGAGCACCCTGACCACTGAGCCCCCAGCACCCTGAGTACTGAGCACCCAGCACCTTGAGCACTGAGCACCGAGCACCCCGAGCACTGAGCACCCAGCACCCGAAGTACTGAGCACCCAGCACCCTGAGTACTAAGCACCGAGCACCCTGAGTACTGAGCACCCAGCACCCTGAGCACGGAGCACCCAGCACCCTGAGCACTGAGCAAACAGCACCCTGAGCACTGAGCAACCAGCACCCTGAGTACTGAGCACTGAGCACCCAGCACCCCGAGCACGGAGCACCCAGCACCCTGAGTACTGAGCACTGAGCACCCAGCACCCCGAGCACTGAGCACCCTGCACCCTGAGCACTGAGCACCCAGCACCCGAGTACTGATCACCCAGCACCCTGGGTACTGAGCACCCCGCACCATGAGTACTGAGCACCCAGCACCCCGAGTACTGAGCACCCAGCACGCTGAGCACTGAGCACCCAGCACCCTGAGCACTGAGCACCCAGCACCCCGAGCACTGCACACCCAGCACCCTGAGTACTGAGCACCCAGCACCCTGAGCACTGAGCACCCAGCACCCTGAGCACTGAGCACCCAGCACCCTGAGCAATGAGCACCCAGCACCCTGAGTAGTGAGCACCCAACGTACTGAGCAACGAGCACCCCGAGCACTGAGCACCCAGCACCCTGAGTACTGAGCACCCAGCACCCCGAGCACTGAGCACCCAGCACCCTGAGCACTGAGCACCCAGCACCCCGAGCACTGAGCACTCAGCACCCTGAGCACCCAGCACCCTGAGCACTGAGCACCCTGAGCACTGAGCACTGAGCACCCAGCACCCTGAGTACTGAGCACCCAACACTCTGAGCACTGAGCACCCAGCACGCTGAGTACTGAGCCCTGAGCACCCAGCACCCTGAGTACTGAGCACCCAGCACCCCGAGCACTGAGCACCCAGCACCCTGTGTACTGAGCATCGAGCACCCCGAGTACTGAGCAACCAGCACCCTGAGAACTGAGCACCCAGCACCCCGAGAATGAGCACCCAGCACCCCTAGCACTGAGCACCCATCACCCTGAGCATTGAGCACCCAGCACCCTGAGTACTGAGCACCCTGAGTACTGACCACCCAGCACCCTGAGTACTGAGCACACTGCACCCCGAGCACTGAGCTCCCTGAGTACTGAGCACCCAGCACCCTGAGTACTGAGCACACAGCACCCTGAGTACTGAGCACTGAGCACCCAGAGAACTGAGCACCCAGCACCCCGAGGACTGAGCACCCAGCACCCTGTGCACTGATCACTGAGCATTCAGCACCCCGAGCACTGAGCACCCTGAGCTCTTAGCACCCTGAGTACTGAGCACCCAGCACCCTGAGTACTGAGCACCCAGCACCCTGAGCACTGAGCACCCAGCACCCTGAGTACTGAGCACCCAGCACCCTGAGTACTGAGCACCGAGCACCCCGAGCACTGAGCACCCAGCACACTGAGCACTGAGCACCCAGCACCCTGAGCACTGAGCACCCAGCACCCCGAGTACTGAGCACCGAGCACCCCGAGCACTGAGCACCCAGCACCCCGAGAACTGAGCACCCAGCACGATGAGCACTGAGCACCCAGCACCCCGAGTACTGAGCACCCAGCACCCCGAGTACTGAGCACTGAGCACCCTGAGTACTGAGCACCCAGCACCCCGAGTACTGAGCACTGAGCACTATGAGTACTGAGCACCGAGCACCCTGAGTACTGAGCACTCAGTACCCTGAGCACTGAACACACAGAACCCTGAGTACTGAGCACCCCGAGCACTGAGCACCCAGCACCCTGAGCACTGAGGACCCAGCACCCTGAGTACTGAGCACCCAGCACCCTGAGCACTGAGCACCCAGCACCCTGAGCACTGAGCACCCAGCACCCTGAGCACTGAGCACCCAGCACCCCGAGCACTGAGCACCCAGCACCCTGAGCACTGAGAACCCTGAGTACTGAGCACTGAGCACCCTGAGTACTGAGCACTGAGCACCCTGAGTACTGAGCACCCAGCACCCTGAGTACTGAGCACCCAGCGTACTGAGAACCGAGCACCCAGCACCCTGAGTACTGAGCACCCAGCACCCTGAGCACTGAGCACCCAGCACCCTGAGTACTGAGCACTGAGCACCCTGAGTACTGAGCACCGAGCTCCCCGAGCACTGAGCACCCAGCACCCCGAGCACCGAGCACCCAGCACCCTGAGCACTGAGCACCCAGCACCCTGAGCACTGAGCACCCAGCACCCTGAGTACTGAGCACCCAGCACCTGAGTACTGAGCACCCAACGTACTGAGCACCGAGCACCCTGACCACTGAGCCCCCAGCACCCTGAGTACTGAGCACCCAGTACCCTGAGCAATGAGCACCCTGAGTACTGAGCACCCAGCACCTTGAGCACTGAGCACCGAGCACCCCGAGCACTGAGCACCCAGCACCCGAAGTACTGAGCACCCAGCACCCTGAGTACTAAGCACCGAGCACCCTGAGTACTGAGCACGCAGCACCCTGAGCACGGAGCACCCAGCACCCTGAGCACTGAGCAAACAGCACCCTGAGCACTGAGCAACCAGCACCCTGAGTACTGAGCACTGAGCACCCAGCACCCCGAGCACGGAGCACCCAGCACCCTGAGTACTGAGCACTGAGCACCCAGCACCCCGAGCACTGAGCACCCAGCACCCTGAGCACTGAGCACCCAGCACCCGAGTACTGATCACCCAGCACCCTGGGTACTGAGCACCCCGCACCATGAGTACTGAGCACCCAGCACCCCGAGTACTGAGCACCCAGCACGCTGAGCACTGAGCACCCAGCACCCTGAGCACTGAGCACCCAGCACCCCGAGCACTGCACACCCAGCACCCTGAGTACTGAGCACCCAGCACCCTGAGCACTGAGCACCCAGCACCCTGAGCACTGAGCACCCAGCACCCTGAGCGATGAGCACCCAGCACCCTGAGTAGTGAGCACCCTGAGTACTGAGCACCGAGCACCCCGAGCACTGAGCACCCAGCACCCTGAGTACTGAGCACCGAGCACCCCGAGCACTGAGCACCCAGCACCCTGAGCACTGAGCACCCAGCACCCCGAGCACTGAGCACCCAGCACCCTGAGCACCCAGCACCCTGAGCACTGAGCACCCTGAGCACTGAGCACTGAGCACCCAGCACCCTGAGTACTGAGCACCCAACACTCTGAGCACTGAGCACCCAGCACGCTGAGTACTGAGCCCTGAGCACCCAGCACCCTGAGTACTGAGCACCCAGCACCCCGAGCACTGAGCACCCAGCACCCTGTGTACTGAGCATCGAGCACCCCGAGTACTGAGCAACCAGCACCCTGAGAACTGAGCACCCAGCACCCCGAGAATGAGCACCCAGCACCCCTAGCACTGAGCACCCATCACCCTGAGCACTGAGCACCCAGCACCCTGAGTACTGAGCACCCTGAGTACTGAACACCCAGCACCCTGAGTACTGAGCACACTGCACCCCGAGCACTGAGCACACAGCACCCTGAGTACTGAGCACTGAGCACCCAGAGAACTGAGCACCCAGCACCCCGAGGACTGAGCACCCAGCACCCTGTGCACTGAGCACTGAGCATTCACCACCCCAAGCACTGAGCACCCTGAGCTCTTAGCGCCCTGAGTACTGAGTACCCAGCACCCTGAGTACTGAGCACCCAGCACCCTGAGCACTGAGCACCCAGCACCCTGAGTACTGAGCACCCAGCACCCTGAGTACTGAGCACCGAGCACCCCGAGCACTGAGCACCCAGCACACTGAGCACTGAGCACCCAGCACCCTGAGCACTGAGCACCCAGCACCCCGAGTACTGAGCACCGAGCACCCCGAGCACTGAGCACCCAGCACCCCGAGAACTGAGCACCCAGCACCCTGAGCACTGAGCACCCAGCACCCCGAGTACTGAGCACCCAGCACCCCGAGTACTGAGCACTGAGCACACTGAGTACTGAGCACACTGCACCCCGAGCACTGAGCACTGAGCACTCTGAGTACTGAGCACCCAGCACCCTGAGTACTGAGCACCCAGTACCCTGAGCACTGAACACACAGAACCCTGAGTACTGAGCACCCCGAGCACTGAGCACCCAGCACCCTGAGCACTGAGGACCCAGCACCCTGAGTACTGAGCACCCAGCACCCTGAGCACTGAGCACCCAGCACCCTGAGTACTGAGCATGAGGCACCCTGAGCACTGAGCACCCAGCACCCTAAGTACTGAGCATCCAGCACCCCGAGCACTGAGCACTCAGCACCCTGAGTAGTGAGCACCCAACGTACTGAGCACCGAGCACCCCGAGCACTGAGCACCCAGCACCCTGAGTACTGAGCACCGAGCACCCTGAGTACTGAGCACCGAGCACCCCGAGCACTGAGCACCCAGCACCCGGAGTTCTGAGCACCCAGCACGCTGAGAACTGAGCACCCAGCACCCCGAGAATGAGCACCCAGCACCCCTAGCACTGAACACCCATCACCCTGAGCACTGAGCACCCAGCACCCTGAGTACTGAGCACCCTGAGTACTGACCACCCAGCACCCTGAGTACTGAGCACACTGCACCCCGAGCACTGAGCTCCCTGAGTACTGAGCACCCAGCACCCTGAGTACTGAGCACACAGCACCCTGAGTACTGAGCACTGAGCACCCAGAGAACTGAGCACCCAGCACCCCGAGGACTGAGCACCCAGCACCCTGTGCACTGAGCACTGAGCATTCAGCACCCCGAGCACTGAGCACCCTGAGCTCTTAGCACCCTGAGTACTGAGCACCCAGCACCCTGAGTACTGAGCACCCAGCACCCTGAGCACTGAGCACCCAGCACCCTGAGTACTGAGCACCCAGCACCCTGAGTACTGAGCACCGAGCACCCCGAGCACTGAGCACCCAGCACACTGAGCACTGAGCACCCAGCACCCTGAGCACTGAGCACCCAGCACCCCGAGTACTGAGCACCGAGCACCCCGAGCACTGAGCACCCAGCACCCCGAGAACTGAGCACCCAGCACCCTGAGCACTGAGAACCCAGCACCCCGAGTACTGAGCACCCAGCACCCCGAGTACTGAGCACTGAGCACCCTGAGTACTGAGCACCCAGCACCCCGAGTACTGAGCACTGAGCACTCTGAGTACTGAGCACCCAGCACCCTGAGTACTGAGCACCCAGTACCCTGAGCACTGAACACACAGAACCCTGAGTACTGAGCACCTCGAGCACTGAGCACCCAGCACCCTGAGCACTGAGGACCCAGCACCCTGAGTACTGAGCACCCAGCACCCTGAGCACTGAGCACCCAGCACCCTGAGTACTGAGCACGATGCACCCTGAGCACTGAGCACCCAGCACCCTAAGTATTGAGCATCCAGCACCCCGAGCACTGAGCACTCAGCACCCTGAGTAGTGAGCACCCAACGTACTGAGCACCGAGCACCCCGAGCACTGAGCACCCAGCACCCTGAGTACTGAGCACCGAGCACCCTGAGTACTGAGCACCGAGCACCCCGAGCACTGAGCACCCAGCACCCGGAGTACTGAGCACCCAGCACGCTGAGTACTAAGCACAGAGCACCCTGAGTACTGAGCACCCAGCACCCTGAGCACTGAGCACCCAGCACCCTGAGTACTGTGCAGCGAGCACCCCGAGTACTGAGCACCCAGCACCCCGAGCACTGAGCACCCAGCACACCGAGCACTGAGCACCCAGCACCCTGAGTACAGAGAACCCAGCACCCTGAGTACTGAGCACCCAGCACCCTGAGTACTGAGCACCCAGCACCCCGAGCACTGAGTACCCAGCACCCTGAGCACTGAGCACCCAGCACCCTGAGCACTGAGCACCCAGCACCCTGAGCACTGAGCACCCAGCACCCTGAGTACTGAGCACTGAGCACCCTGCACCCCGAGAACTGAGCACCCAGCACCCTGAGTACTGAGCACTGAGCACCCAGCACCCAGAGCACTGAGCACCCAGCACCCTGAGCACTGAGCACCGAGCACCCGAGTACTGAGCACCCAGCACCCTGAGTACTGAGCACCCAGCACCCTGAGCACTGAGCACCCAGCACCCTGAGTACTGAGCAGCCAGCACCCTGAGCACTGAGCACCGAGCACCCTGAGCACTGAGCACCCAGCACCCTGAGGACTGAGCACCCAGCACCCCGAGCACTGAGCACCTAGCACCCTGAGCACTGAGCACCCTGAGTACTGAGCACTGAGCACCCTGAGTACTGAGCAATGAGCACCCTGAGTACTGAGCACCAAGCACCCTGAGTACTGAGCACCCAGCAACCTGAGCACTGAGCACCGAGCACCCTGAGCACTGAGCACCCAGCACCCTGAGCACTGAGCACCCAGTACCCTGAGCACTGAGCACCCAGCACCCCGAGCACTGAGCACCCAGCACCCTGAGCACTGAGAACCCTGAGTACTGAGCACTGAGCACCCTGAGTACTGAGCACTGAGCACCCTGAGTATTGAGCACCCAGCACCCTGAGTACTGAGCACCCAGGACCTGGAGCAAAGAGCACCCTGAGTACTGAGCACCCAGCACCCTGAGCACTGAGCACCGAGCACCCCGAGCACTGAGCACCCAGCACCCGGAGTACTGAGCACCCAGCACCCTGAGTACTAAGCACCGAGCACCCTGAGTTCTGAGCACCCAGTACCCTGAGCACTGAACACACAGCACCCTGAGTACTGAGCACCCCAAGCACTGAGCACCCAGCACCCTGAGAACTGAGGACCCAGCACCCTGAGTACTGAGCACCCAGCACCCTGAGCACTGAGCACCCAGCACCCTGAGTACTGAGCACCCAGCACCCTGAGCACTGAGCACCCAGCACCCTGAATACTGAGCATCCAGCACCCCGAGCACTGAGCAGCCAGCACCCTGAGTACTGAGCAATGAGCACCCAGCACCCAGAGCACTGAGCATTCAGCACCCTGTGTACTGAGCACTGAGCACCCAGCACCCTGAGCACTGAGCACCGTGAGTACTGAGCACCCAGCACCCTGAGCACTGAGCACCCAGCACCCCGAGCACTGAGCACCCAGCACCCAGAGAACTGAGCACTGAGCACCCTGAGTACTGAGCACTGAGCACCCTGAGCACTGAGCACCGAGCACCCTGAGTACTGAGCACTGAGCACCCTGAGCACTGAGCACCCAGCACCCTGAGTACTGAGCACCCAGCACCCTGAGCACTGAGGACCGAGCACCCTGAGTACTAAGCACCCAGCACCCTGAGTACTGAGCACCCAGCACCCTGAGCACTGAGCACCCAGCACGCTGAGTACTGAGCACTGAGCACCCTGAGTACTGAGCACCGAGCACCCAGAGCACTGAGCACCCAGCACGCTGAGTTCTGAGCACTGAGCACTCTGAGTACTGAGCACCGAGCACCCTGAGTACTGAGCACCCAGCACTCTGAGCACTGAGCACCCAGCACCCTGAGCACTGAGCACCCAGCACCCCGAGCACTGAGCACCCAGCACCCCGAGCACTGAGCACCCAGCACCCCGAGCACTGAGCACTGAGCACCCTAAGTACTGAGCACTGAGCACCCTGAGTACTGAGCACCCAGCACCCTGAGTACTGAGCACCCAGCGTACTGAGCACCGAGCACCCCGAGCACTGAGCACCCAGCACCCTGAGTACTGAGCACCCAGCACCCCGAGCACTGAGCACCCAGCACCCTGAGTAGTGAGCACCGAGCACCCTGAGTACTGAGCACCCAGCACCCTGAGTACTGAGCACCCAGCGTACTGAGCACCGAGCACCCAGCACCCTGAGTACTGAGCACCCAGCACCCTGAGCACTGAGCACCCAGCACCCTGAGTACTGAGCACTGAGCACCCTGAGTACTGAGCACCGAGCACCCCGAGCACTGAGCACCCAGCACCCCGAGCACCGAGCACCCAGCACCCTGAGCACTGAGCACCCAGCACCCTGAGCACCGAGCACCGAGCACCCAGCACCCTGAGTACTGAGCACCCAGCACCCTGAGCACTGAGCACCCAGCACCCTGAGTACTGAGCACTGAGCACCCTGAGTACTGAGCACCCAGCACCATGAGTACTGAGCACCCAGCAACCTGAGCAATGAGCACCCTGAGTACTGATCACCCAGCACCCTGAGCACTGAGCACCGAGCACCCCGAGCACTGAGCACCCAGCACCCTGAGCACTGAGGACCCAGCACCCTGAGTACTGAGCACCCAGCACCCTGAGCACTGAGCACCCAGCACCCTGTGTACTGAGCACTGAGTACCCAGCAACCCGAGCACTGAGCACCCAGCACCCTGAGCACTGAGCACCCTGAGTACTGAGCACCCAGCATCCTGAGCTCTGAGCACCCAGCACCCCGAGCACTGAGCACCCAGCACCCAGAGCACTGAGCACTGAGCACCCTGAGTACTGAGCACTGAGCACCCTGAGCACTGAGCACCCAGCACCATGAGTACTGAGCACCCAGCACCCTGAGCACTGAGCACCCTGAGTACTCAGAACCCAGAACCCTGAGTACTGAGCACCCAGCACCCTGAGTACTGAGCACCCAGCACCCCGAGTACTGAGCACCCAGCGTAATGAGCACCGAGCACCCCGAGCACTGAGCAATCAGCACCCCTTGCACTGAGCACCCAGCAGCCGGAGTACTGAGCAGTGAGCACCCTGAGTACTGAGCACCGAGCACCCCGAGCACTGAGCACCCAGCACCCTGAGCACTGAGCACCCAGCACCCCGAGCACTGAGCACCCAGCACCCTGAGCACTGAGCACCCTGAGCACTGAGCACTGAGCACCCAGCACCCTGAGTACTGAGCACCCAACACTCTGAGCACTGAGCACCCAGCACGCTGAGTACTGAGCCCTGAGCACCCAGCACCCTGAGTACTGAGCACCCAGCACCCCGAGCACTGAGCACCCAGCACCCTGTGTACTGAGCATCGAGCACCCCGAGCACTGAGCAACCAGCACCCTGAGTACTGAGCACCCAGCACCCCGAGAATGAGCACCCAGCACCCCGAGCACTGAGCACCCATCACCCTGAGCACTGAGCACCCAGCACCCTGAGTACTGAGCACCCTGAGTACTGACCACCCAGCACCCTGAGTACTGAGCACACTGCACCCCGAGCACTGAGCTCCCTGAGTACTGAGCACCCAGCACCCTGAGTACTGAGCACACAGCACCCTGAGTACTGAGCACTGAGCACCCAGAGAACTGAGCACCCAGCACCCCGAGGACTGAGCACCCAGCACCCTGTGCACTGAGCACTGAGCATTCAGCACCCCGAGCACTGAGCACCCTGAGCTCTTAGCACCCTGAGTACTGAGCACCCAGCACCCTGAGTACTGAGCACCCAGCACCCTGAGCACTGAGCACCCAGCACCCTGAGCACTGAACACACAGAACCCTGAGTACTGAGCACCCCGAGCACTGAGCACCCAGCACCCTGAGCACTGAGGACCCAGCACCCTGACTACTGAGCACCCAGCACCCTGAGCACTGAGCACCCAGCACCCTGAGTACTGAGCACGTGGCACCCTGAGCACTGAGCACCCAGCACCCTAAGTACTGAGCATCCAGCAACCCGAGCACTGAGCACCCAGCACCCTGAGTACTGAGCACTGAGCACCCAGCACCCCGAGCACTGAGCACTCAGCACCCTGTGTACTGAGCACTGAGTACCCAGCACCCCGAGCACTGAGCACCGAGCACCCTGAGTACTGAGCACTGAGCACCCAGCACCCCGAGCACTGAGCACTCAGCACCCTGTGTACTGAGCACTGAGCACCCAGCACCCCGAGCAATGAGCACCGAGCACCCTGAGTACTGAGCACCCAGCACACCGAGTACTGAGCACCCAGCACCCTGAGTACTGAGCACCCAGCACCCCGAGCACTGAGCACCGAGCACCCCGAGCACTGAGCACCCAGCACCCCGAGCACTGAGCACCCAGCACCCTGAGTACTGAGCACCCAGCACCCCGAGCACTGAGCACCCAGCACCCTGAGTACTGAGCACCGAGCACCCTGAGTACTGAGCACCCAGCACCCTGAGCACTGAGCACCCAGCACCCTGAGCACTGAGCACCCAGCACCCTGAGCACTGAGCACCCAGCACCCTGAGTACTGAGCACCCAATGTACTGAGCACTGAGCACCCTGAGCACTGAGCACCCAGCACCCTGAGTACTGAGCACCCAGCACCCTGAGTACTGAGCACCCAATGTACTGAGCACCGAGCACCCTGAGCACTGAGCACCCAGCACCCTGAGTACTGAGCACCCAGCACCCTGAGCACTGAGCACCCTGAGTACTGAGCACTGAGCACCCTGAGTACTGAGCAATGAGCACCCTGAGTACTGAGCACCCAGCACCCTGAGTACTGAGCACCCAGCAACCTGAGCACTGAGCACCGAGCACCCTGAGCACTGAGCACACAGCACCCTGAGCACTGAGCACCCAGCACCCTGAGCACTGAGCACCCAGCACCCCGAGCACTGAGCACCCAGCACCCTGAGCACTGAGAACCCTGAGTACTGAGCACTGAGCACCCTGAGTACTGAGCACTGAGCACCCTGAGTATTGAGCACCCAGCACCCTGAGTAATGAGCACCCAGGACCCGGAGCAATGAGCACCGTGAGTACTGAGCACCCAGCACCCTGAGCACTGAGCACCGAGAACCCCGAGCACTGAACACCCAGCACCCGGAGTACTGAGCACCCAGCACCCTGAGTACTAAGCACCGAGCACCCTGAGAACTGATCACCCAGTACCCTGAGCACTGAACACACAGCACCCTGAGTACTGAGCTCCCCGAGCACTGAGCACCCAGCACCCTGAGCACTGAGGACCCAGCACCCTGAGTACTGAGCACCCAGCACCCTGAGCACTGAGCACCCAGCACCCTGAGTACTGACCACCCAGCACCCTGAGCACTGAGCACCCAGCACCCTGAGTACTGAGCATCCAGCACCCTGAGCACTGAGCAGCCAGCACCCTGAGTACTGAGCACTGAGCACCCAGCACCCAGAGCACTGAGCACTCAGCACCCTGTGTACTGAGCACTGAGCACCCAGCACCCTGAGCACTGAGCACCCAGCACCCCGAGCACTGAGCACCCAGCACCCTGAGCACTGAGCACTGAGCACCCTGAGTACTGAGCACTGAGCACCCTGAGCACTGAGCACCGAGCACCCTGAGTACTGAGCACTGAGCACCCTGAGCACTGAGCACCCAGCACCCTGAGTACTGAGCACCCAGCACCCTGAGCACTGAGGACCGAGCACCCTGAGTACTAAGCACCCAGCACCCTGAGTACTGAGCAATCAGCACCCTGAGCACTGAGCACCCAGCAAGCTGAGTACTGAGCACTGAGCACCCTGAGTACTGAGCACCGAGCACCCTGAGCACTGAGCACCCAGCACGCTGAGTACTGAGCTCTGAGCACTCTGAGTACTGAGCACCGAGCACCCTGAGTACTGAGCACCCAGCACTCTGAGCACTGAGCACCCAGCACCCTGAGCACTGAGCACCCAGCACCCCGAGCACTGAGCACCCAGCAACCCGTGGACTGAGCACCCAGCACCCCGAGCACTGAGCACCCAGCACCCTGAGCACTGAGCACTGAGCACCCTAAGTACTGAGCACTGAGCACCCTGAGTACTGAGCACCCAGCACCCTGAGTACTGAGCACCCAGCGTACTGAGCACCGAGTACCCCGAGCACTTAGCACCCAGCACCCTGAGTACTGAGCACCCAGCACCCCGAGCACTGAGCACCCAGCACCCTGAGTAGTGAGCACCGAGCACCCTGAGTACTGAGCACCCAGCACCCTGAGTACTGAGCAACCAGCGTACTGAGCACCGAGCACCCAGCACCCTGAGTACTGAGCACCCAGCACCCTGAGCACTGAGCACCCAGCACCCTGAGTACTGAGCACTGAGCACCCTGAGTACTGAGCACCGAGCACCCCGAGCACTGAGCACCCAGCACCCCGAGCACCCAGCACCCAGCACCCTGAGCACTGAGCACCCAGCACCCTGAGCACTGAGCACCCAGCACCCTGAGTACTGAGCACCCAGCACCTGAGTACTGAGCACCCAACGTACTGAGCACCGAGCACCCTGACAACTGAGCACCCAGCACCCTGAGTACTGAGCACCCAGCACCCTGAGCAATGAGCACCCTGAGTACAGAGAACCCAGCACCTTGAGCACTGAGCACCGAGCACCCCGAGCACTGAGCACGCAGCACCCGAAGTACTGAGCACCCAGCACCCTGAGTACTAAGCACCGAGCACCCTGAGTACTGAGCACCCAGCACCCTGAGCACTGAGCACCCAGCACCCTGAGCACTGAGCACACAGCACCCTGAGCACTGAGCATCCAGCACCCTGAGTACTGAGCACTGAGCACCCAGCACCCCGAGCACGGAGCACCCAGCACCCTGAGTACTGAGCACTGAGCACCCAGCACCCCGAGCACTGAGCACCCAGCACCCTGAGCACTGAGCACCCAGCACCCGAGTACTGATCACCCGGCACCCTGGGTACTGAGCACCCCGCACCATGAGTACTGAGCACCCAGCACCCCGAGTACTGAGCACCCAGCACGCTGAGCACTGAGCACCCAGCACAATGAGCACTGAGCACCCAGCACTCCGAGCACTGCACACCCAGCACCCTGAGTACTGAGCTCCCAGCACCCTGAGCACTGAGCACCCAGCACCCTGAGCACTGAGCACCCAGCACCCTGAGCAATGAGCACCCAGCACCCTGAGTAGTGAGCACCCAACGTACTGAGCACCGAGCACCCCGAGCACTGAGCACCCAGCACCCTGAGTACTGAGCACCGAGCACCCCGAGTACTGAGCACCCAGCACCCGGAGTACTGAGCACCCAGCACCCTGAGTACTAAGCACAGAGCACCCTGAGTACTGAGCACCCAGCTCCCTGAGCACTGAGCACCCAGCACCCTGAGTACTGTGCAGCGAGCACCCCGAGTACTGAGCACCCAGCACCCCGAGCACTGAGCACCCAGCACCCCGAGCACTCAGCACCCAGCACCCTGAGTACTGAGCACCCAGCACCCTGAGTACTGAGCACCCAGCACCCCGAGCACTGAGTACCCAGCACCCTGAGCACTGAGCACCCAGCACCCTGAGCACTGAGCACCCAGCACCCTGAGCACTGAGCACCCAGCACCCTGAGTACTGAGCACTGAGCACCCTGCACCCCGAGCACTGAGCACCCAGCACCCTGAGTACTGAGCACTGAGCACCCAGCACCCAGAGCACTGAGCACCCAGCACCCTGAGCACTGAGCACCCAGCACCCTGAGTACTGAGCACCCAGCAACCCGAGCACTGAGCACCCAGCACCCTGAGTACTGAGCAGCCAGCACCCTGAGCACTGAGCACCGAGCACCCTGAGCACTGAGCACCCAGCACCCTGAGGACTGAGCACCCAGCACCCCGAGCACTGAGCAGCTAGCACCCTGAGCACTGAGCACCCTGAGTACTGAGCACTGAGCACCCTGAGTACTGAGCAATGAGCACCCTGAGTACTGAGCACCAAGCACCCTGAGTACTAAGCACCGAGCACCCTGAGTACTGAGCACCCAGCACCCTGAGCACTGAGCAGCCAGCACCCTGAGCACTGAGCACACAGCACCCTGAGCACTGAGCATCCAGCACCCTGAGTACTGAGCACTGAGCACCCAGCACCCCGAGCACGGAGCACCCAGCACCCTGAGTACTGAGCACTGAGCACCCAGCACCCCGAGCACTGAGCACCCAGCACACTGAGCACTGAGCACCCAGCACCCGAGTACTGATCACCCAGCACCCTGGGTACTGAGCACCCCGCACCATGAGTACTGAGCACCCAGCACCCCGAGTACTGAGCACCCAGCACGCTGAGCACTGAGCACCCAGCACAATGAGCACTGAGCACCCAGCACCCCGAGCACTGCACACCCAGCACCCTGAGTACTGAGCACCCAGCACCCTGAGCACTGAGCACCCAGCACCCTGAGCACTGAGCACCCAGGACCCTGAGCAATGAGCACCCAGCACCCTGAGTAGTGAGCACCCAACGTACTGAGCACCGAGCACCCCGAGCACTGAGCACCCAGCACCATGAGTACTGAGCACCGAGCACCCCGAGTACTGAGCACCCAGCACCCGGAGTACTGAGCACCCAGCACCCTGAGTACTAAGCACAGAGCACCCTGAGTACTGAGCACCCAGCTCCCTGAGCACTGAGCACCCAGCACCCTGAGTACTGTGCAGCGAGCACCCCGAGTACTGAGCACCCAGCACCCCGAGCACTGAGCACCCAGCACCCCGAGCACTGAGCACCCAGCACCCTGAGTACTGAGCACCCAGCACCCTGAGTACTGAGCACCCAGCACCCCGAGCACTGAGTACCCAGCACCCTGAGCACTGAGCACCCAGCACCCTGAGCACTGAGCACCCAGCACCCTGAGCACTGAGCACCCAGCACCCTGAGTACTGAGCACTGAGCACCCTGCACCCCGAGCACTGAGCACCCAGCACCCTGAGTACTGAGCACTGAGCACCCAGCACCCAGAGCACTGAGCACCCAGCACCCTGAGCACTGAGCACCCAGCACCCTGAGTACTGAGCACCCAGCACCCCGAGCACTGAGCACCCAGCACCCTGAGTACTGAGCAGCCAGCACCCTGAGCACTGAGCACCGAGCACCCTGAGCACTGAGCACCCAGCACCCTGAGGACTGAGCACCCAGCACCCCGAGCACTGAGCACCTAGCACCCTGAGCACTGAGCACCCTGAGTACTGAGCACTGAGCACCCTGAGTACTGAGCAATGAGCACCCTGAGTACTGAGCACCAAGCACCCTGAGTACTGAGCACCCAGCAACCTGAGCACTGAGCACCGAGCACCCTGAGCACCCAGCACCCTGAGCACTGAGCACCCAGCACCCTGAGCACTGAGCACCCAGCACCCCGAGCACTGAGCACCCAGCACCCTGAGCACTGAGAACCCTGAGTACTGAGCACTGAGCACCCTGAGTACTGAGCACTGAGCACCCTGAGTACTGAGCACCCAGCACCCTGAGTACTGAGCACCCAGCGTACTGAGCACCGAGCACCCAGCACCCTGAGTACTGAGCACCCAGCACCCTGAGCACTGAGCACCCAGCACCCTGAGTACTGAGCACTGAGCACCCTGAGTACTGAGCACCGAGCACCCCGAGCACTGAGCACCCAGCACGCCGAGCACCGAGCACCCAGCACCCTGAGCACTGAGCACCCAGCACCCTGAGCACTGAGCACCCAGCACCCTGAGTACTGAGCACCCAGCACCTGAGTACTGAGCACCCAACGTACTGAGCACCGAGCACCCTGACCACTGAGCCCCCAGCACCCTGAGTACTGAGCACCCAGCACCCTGAGCAATGAGCACCCTGAGTACTGAGCACCCAGCACCTTGAGCACTGAGCACCGAGCACCCCGAGCACTGAGCACCCAGCACCCGAAGTACTGAGCACCCAGCACCCTGAGTACTAAGCACCGAGCACCCTGAGTACTGAGCACCCAGCACCCTGAGCACGGAGCACCCAGCACCCTGAGCACTGAGCAAACAGCACCCTGAGCACTGAGCAACCAGCACCCTGAGTACTGAGCACTGAGCACCCAGCACCCCGAGCACGGAGCACCCAGCACGCTGAGTACTGAGCACTGAGCACCCAGCACCCCGAGCACTGAGCACCCAGCACCCTGAGCACTGAGCACCCAGCACCCGAGTACTGATCACCCAGCACCCTGGGTACTGAGCACCCCGCACCATGAGTACTGAGCACCCAGCACCCCGAGTACTGAGCACCCAGCACGCTGAGCACTGAGCACCCAGCACCCTGAGCACTGAGCACCCAGCACCCCGTGCACTGCACACCCAGCACCCTGAGTACTGAGCACCCAGCACCCTGAGCACTGAGCACCCAGCACCCTGAGCACTGAGCACCCAGCACCCTGAGCAATGAGCACCCAGCACCCTGAGTAGTGAGCACCCAACGTACTGAGCACCCAGCACCCTGAGCACTGAGCACCCTGAGCACTGAGCACTGAGCAACCAGCACCCTGAGTACTGAGCACCCAACACTCTGAGCACTGAGCACCCAGCACGCTGAGTACTGAGCCCTGAGCACCCAGCACCCTGAGTACTGAGCACCCAGCACCCCGAGCACTGAGCACCCAGCACCCTGTGTACTGAGCATCGAGCACCCCGAGTACTGAGCACCCTGAGTACTGACCACCCAGCACCCTGAGTACTGAGCACACTGCACCCCGAGCACTGAGCTCCCTGAGTACTGAGCACCCAGCACCCTGAGTACTGAGCACACAGCACCCTGAGTACTGAGCACTGAGCACCCAGAGAACTGAGCACCCAGCACCCCGAGGACTGAGCACCCAGCACCCTGTGCACTCAGCACTGAGCATTCAGCACCCCGAGCACTGAGCACCCTGAGCTCTTAGCACCCTGAGTACTGAGCACCCAGCACCCTGAGTACTGAGCACCCAGCACCCTGAGCACTGAGCACCCAGCACCCTGAGTACTGAGCACCCAGCACCCTGAGTACTGAGCACCGAGCACCCCGAGCACTGAGCACCCAGCACACTGAGCACTGAGCACCCAGCACCCTGAGCACTGAGCACCCAGCACCCCGAGTACTGAGCACCGAGCACCCCGAGCACTGAGTACCCAGCACCCCGAGAACTGAGCACCCAGCACCCTGAGCACTGAGCACCCAGCAACCCGAGTACTGAGCACCCAGCACCCCGAGTACTGAGCACTGAGCACCCTGAGTACTGAGCACCCAGCACCCCGAGTACTGAGCACTGAGCACTATGAGTACTGAGCACCCAGCACCCTGAGTACTGAGCACCCAGTACCCTGAGCACTGAACACACAGAACCCTGAGTACTGAGCATCCCGAGCACTGAGCACCCAGCACCCTGAGCACTGAGGACCCAGCACCCTGAGTACTGAGCACCCAGCACCCTGAGCACTGAGCACCCAGCACCCTGAGCACTGAGCACCCAGCACCCTGAGTACTGAGCACCCAATGTACTGAGCACTGAGCACCCTGAGCACTGAGCACCCAGCACCCTGAGTACTGAGCACCCAGCACGCTGAGTAATGAGCACCCAATGTACTGAGCACCGAGCACCCTGAGCACTGAGCACCCAGCACCCTGAGTACTGAGCACCCAGCACCCTGAGCACCCAGCAACCTGAGCACTGAGCACCGAGCACCCTGAGCACTGAGCACACAGCACCCTGAGCAGTGAGCACCCAGCACCCTGAGCACTGAGCACCCAGCACCCCGAGCACTGAGCACCCAGCACCCTGAGCACTGAGAACCCTGAGTACTGAGCACTGAGCACCCTGAGTACTGAGCACTGAGCACCCTGAGTATTGAGCACCCAGCACCCTGAGTACTGAGCACCCAGGACCCGGAGCAATGAGCACCCTGAGTACTGAGCACCCAGCACCCTGAGCACTGAGCACCGAGAACCCCGAGCACTGAGCACCCAGCACCCGGAGTACTGAGCACCCAGCACCCTGAGTACTGAGCACCGAGCACCCTGAGTACTGAGCACCCAGTACCCTGAGCACTGAACACACAGCACCCTGAGTACTGAGCTCCCTGAGCACTGAGCACCCAGCACCCTGAGCACTGAGGACCCAGCACCCTGAGTACTGAGCACCCAGCACCCTGAGCACTGAGCACCCAGCACCCTGAGTACTGAGCACCCAGCAACCTGAGCACTGAGCAGCCAGCACCCTGAGTACTGAGCATCCAGCACCCTGGGCACTGAGCAGCCAGCACCCTGAGTACTGAGCACTGAGCACCCAGCACGCAGAGCACTGAGCACTCAGCACCCTGTGTACTGAGCACTGAGCACCCAGCACCCTGAGCACTGAGCACCCTGAGTACTGAGCACCCAGCACCCTGAGCACTGAGCACCCAGCACCCCGAGCACTGAGCACCCAGCACCCTGAGCACTGAGCACTGAGCACCCTGAGTACTGAGCACTGAGCACCCTGAGCACTGAGCACCGAGCACCCTGAGTACTGAGCACTGAGCACCCTGAGCACTGAGCACCCAGCACCCTGAGTACTGAGCACCCAGCACCCTGGGCACTGAGGACCGAGCACCCTGAGTACTAAGCACCCAGCACCCTGAGTACTGAGCACCCAGCACCCTGAGCACTGAGCACCCAGCAAGCTGAGTACTGAGCACTGAGCACCCTGAGTACTGAGCACCGAGCACCCTGAGCACTGAGCACCCAGCACGCTGAGTACTGAGCTCTGAGCACTCTGAGTACTGAGCACCGAGCACCCTGAGTACTGAGCACCCAGCACTCTGAGCACTGAGCACCCAGCACCCTGAGCACTGAGCACCCAGCACCCCGAGCACTGAGCACCCAGCAACCCGAGCACTGAGCACCCAGCACCCCGAGCACTGAGCACCCAGCACCCTGAGCACTGAGCACCCTAAGTACTGAGCACTGAGCACCCTGAGTACTGAGCACCCAGCACACTGAGTAATGAGCACCCAGCGTACTGAGCACCGAGTACCCCGAGCACTTAGCACCCAGCACCCTGAGTAGTGAGCACCGAGCACCCTGAGTACTGAGCACCCAGCACCCTGAGTACTGAGCACCCAGCGTACTGAGCACCGAGCACCCAGCACCCTGAGTACTGAGCACCCAGCACCCTGAGCACTGAGCACCCAGCACCCTGAGTACTGAGCACTGAGCACCCTGAGTACTGAGCACCGAGCACCCCGAGCACTGAGCACCCAGCACCCCGAGCACCGAGCACCCAGCACCCTGAGCACTGAGCACCCAGCACCCTGAGCACTGAGCACCCAGCACCCTGAGTACTGAGCACCCAGCACCTGAGTACTGAGCACCCAACGTACTGAGCACCGAGCACCCTGACCACTGAGCACCCAGCACCCTGAGTACTGAGCACCCAGCACCCTGAGCAATGAGCACCCTGAGAACTGAGCACCCAGCACCTTGAGCACTGAGCACCGAGCACCCCGAGCACTGAGCACCCAGCACCCGAAGTACTGAGCACCCAGCAACCTGAGTACTAAGCACCGAGCACCCTGAGTACTGAGCACCCAGCACCCTGAGCACTGAGCACTCAGCACCCTGAGCACTGAGCACACAGCACCCTGAGCACTGAGCATCCAGCACCCTGAGTACTGAGCACTGAGCACCCAGCACCCCGAGCACGGAGCACCCAGCACCCTGAGTACTGAGCACTGAGCACCCAGCACCCCGAGCACTGAGCACCCAGCACCCTGAGCACTGAGCACCCAGCACCCGAGTACTGATCACCCATCACCCTGGGTACTGAGCACCCCGCACCATGAGTACTGAGCACCCAGCACCCCGAGTACTGAGCACCCAGCAAGCTGAGCACTGAGCACCCAGCACAATGAGCACTGAGCACCCAGCACCCCGAGCACTGCACACCCAGCACCCTGAGTACTGAGCACCCAGCACCCTGAGCACTGAGCACCCAGCACCCTGAGCACTGAGCACCCAGCACCCTGAGCAATGAGCACCCAGCACCCTGAGTACTGAGCACTGAGCACCCTGCACCCCGAGCACTGAGCACCCAGCACCCTGAGTACTGAGCACTGAGCACCCAGCACCCAGAGCACTGAGCACCCAGCACCCTGAGCACTGAGCACCGAGCACCCCGAGCACTGAGCACCCAGCACCCTGAGTACTGAGCAGCCAGCACCCTGAGCACTGAGCACCGAGCACCCTGAGCACTGAGCACCCAGCACCCTGAGGACTGAGCACCCAGCACCCCGAGCACTGAGCACCTAGCACCCTGAGCACTGAGCACCCTGAGTACTGAGCACTGAGCACCCTGAGTACTGAGCAATGAGCACCCTGAGTACTGAGCACCAAGCACCCTGAGTACTGAGTACCCAGCAACCTGAGCACTGAGCACCGAGCACCCTGAGCACTGAGCACCCAGCACCCTGAGCACTGAGCACCCAGCACCCTGAGCACTGAGCACCCAGCACCCCGAGCACTGAGCACCCAGCACCCTGAGCACTGAGAACCCTGAGTACTTAGCACTGAGCACCCTGAGTACTGAGCACTGAGCACCCTGAGTATTGAGCACCCAGCACCTGAGTACTGAGCACCCAGCACCCTGAGCACTGAGCACCCAGCACCCTGAGTACTGAGCACCCAGCACCCTGAGCACTGAGCACCCAGCACCCTGAATACTGAGCATCCAGCACCCCGAGCACTGAGCAGCCAGCACCCTGAGTACTGAGCACTGAGCACCCACCACCCAGAGCACTGAGCACTCAGCACCCTGTGTACTGAGCACTGAGCACCCAGCACCCTGAGCACTGAGCACCGTGAGTACTGAGCACCCAGCACCCTGAGCACTGAGCACCCAGCACCCCGAGCACTGAGCACCCAGCACCCAGAGAACTGAGCACTGAGCACCCTGAGTACTGAGCACTGAGCACCCTGAGCACTGAGCACCGAGCACCCTGAGTACTGAGCACTGAGCACCCTGAGCACTGAGCACCCAGCACCCTGAGTACTGAGCACCCAGCACCCTGAGCACTGAGGACCGAGCACCCTGAGTACTAAGCACCCAGCACCCTGAGTACTGAGCACCCAGCACCCTGAGCACTGAGCACCCAGCACGCTGAGTACTGAGCACTGAGCACCCTGAGTACTGAGCACCGAGCACCCAGAGCACTGAGCACCCAGCTCGCTGAGTACTGAGCACTGAGCACTCTGAGTACTGAGCACCGAGCACCCTGAGTACTGAGCACCCAGCACCCTGAGCACTGAGCACCCAGCACCCTGAGCACTGAGCACCCAGCACCCCGAGCACTGAGCACCCAGCACCCCGAGCACTGAGCACCCAGCACCCCGAGCACTGAGCACACAGCACCCTGAGCACTGAGCACTGAGCACCCTAAGTACTGAGCACTGAGCACCCTGAGTACTGAGCACCCAGCACCCTGAGTACTGAGCACCCAGCGTACTGAGCACCGAGCACCCCGAGAACTGAGCACCCAGCACCCTGAGTACTGAGCACCCAGCAACCCGAGCACTGAGCACCCACCACCCTGAGTAGTGAGCACCGAGCACCCTGAGTACTGAGCACCCAGCACCCTGAGTACTGAGCACCCAGCGTACTGAGCACCGAGCACCCAGCACCCTGAGTACTGAGCACCCAGCACCCTGAGCACTGAGCACCCAGCACCCTGAGTACTGAGCACTGAGCACCCTGTGTACTGAGCACCGAGCACCACGAGCACTGAGCACCCAGCACCCCGAGCACCGAGCACCCAGCACCCTGAGCACTGAGCACCCAGCACCCTGAGCACCGAGCACCGAGGACCCAGCACCCTGAGTACTGAGCACCCAGCACCCTGAGCACTGAGCACCCAGCACCCTGAGTACTGAGCACTGAGCACCCCGAGCACTGAGCACCCAGCACCATGAGTACTGAGCACCCAGCACCCTGAGCAATGAGCACCCTGAGCACTGAGCACCCAGCACCCCGAGCACTGAGCACCCAGCACCCAGAGCACTGAGCACTGAGCACCCTGAGTACTGAGCACTGAGCACCCTGAGCACTGAGCACCCAGCACCATGAGTACTGAGCACCCAGCACCCTGAGCACTGAGCACCCTGAGTACTAAGAACCCAGCACCCTGAGTACTGAGCACCCAGCACCCTGAGTACTGAGCACCCAGCACCCCGAGTACTGAGCACCCAGCGTAATGAGCACCGAGCACCCTGAGCACTGAGCAATCAGCACCCCTTGCACTGAGCACCCAGCAGCCCGAGTACTGAGCAGTGAGCACCCTGAGTACTGAGCACCGAGCACCCCGAGCACTGAGCACCCAGCACCCTGAGCACTGAGCACCCAGCACCCCGAGTACTGAGCACCCAGCACCCTGAGCACCCAGCACCCTGAGCACTGAGCACCCTGAGCACTGAGCACTGAGCACCCAGCACGCTGAGTACTGAGCCCTGAGCACCCAGCACCCTGAGTACTGAGCACCCAGCACCCCGAGCACTGAGCAGCCAGCACCCTGTGTACTGAGCATCGAGCACCCCGAGCACTGAGCAACCAGCACCCTGAGTACTGAGCACCCAGCATCCCGAGAATGAGCACCCAGCACCCCGAGCACTGAGCACCCATCACCCTGAGCACTGAGCACCCAGCACCCTGAGTACTGAGCACCCTGAGTACTGACCACCCAGCACCCTGAGTACTGAGCACACTGCACCCCGAGCACTGAGCTCCCTGAGTACTGAGCACCCAGCACCCTGAGTACTGAGCACACAGCACCCTGAGTACTGAGCACTGAGCACCCAGAGAACTGAGCACCCAGCACCCCGAGGACTGAGCACCCAGCACCCTGTGCACTGAGCACTGAGCATTCAGCACCCCGAGCACTGAGCACCCTGAGCTCTTAGCACCCTGAGTACTGAGCACCCAGCACCCTGAGTACTGAGCACCCAGCACCCTGAGCACTGAGTACCCAGCACCCTGAGTACTGAGCACCCAGCACCCTGAGTACTGAGCACCGAGCACCCCGAGCACTGAGCACCCAGCACCCTGAGCACTGAGCACCCAGCACCCTGAGCACTGAGCACCCAGCACCCCGAGTACTGAGCACCGAGCACCCCGAGCACTGAGCACCCAGCACCCCGAGAACTGAGCACCCAGCACCCTGAGCACTGAGCACCCAGCACCCCGAGTACTGAGCACCCAGCACCCCGAGTACTGAGCACTGAGCACTATGAGTACTGAGCACCCAGCACCCTGAGTACTGAGCACCCAGTACCCTGAGCACTGAACACACAGAACCCTGAGTACTGAGCACCCCGAGCACTGAGCACCCAGCACCCTGAGCACTGAGGACCCAGCACCCTGAGTACTGAGCACCCAGCACCCTGAGCACTGAGCACCCAGAACCCTGAGTACTGAGCACGAGGCACCCTTCGCACTGAGCACCCAGCACCCTAAGTACTGAGCATCCAGCACCCCGAGCACTGAGCACCCAGCACCCTGAGTACTGAGCACTGAGCACCCAGCACCCCGAGCACTGAGCACTCAGCACCCTGTGTACTGAGCACTGAGTACCCAGCACCCCGAGCACTGAGCACCGAGCACCCTGAGTACTGAGCACTGAGCACCCAGCACCCCGAGCACTGAGCACTCAGCACCCTGTTTACTGAGCACTGAGCACCCAGCACCCCGAGCACTGAGCACCGAGCACCCTGAGTACTGAGCACCCAGCACACCGAGTACTGAGCACCCAGCACCCTGAGTACTGAGCACCCAGCACCCCGAGCACTGAGCACCGAGCACCCCGAGCACTGAGTACCCAGCACCCCGAGCACTGAGCACCCAGGACCCTGAGTACTGAGCACCCAGCACCCCGAGCACTGAGCACCCAGCACCCTGAGTACTGAGCACCGAGCACCCTGAGTACTGAGCACCCAGCACCCTGAGCACTGAGCACCCAGCACCCTGAGCACTGAGCACCCAGCACCCTGAGCACTGAGCACCCAGCACCCTGAGTACTGAGCACCCAATGTACTGAGCACTGAGCACCCTGAGCACTGAGCACCCAGCACCCTGACTACTGAGCACCCAGCACCCTGAGTACTGAGCACCCAATGTACTGAGCACCGAGCACCCTGAGCACTGAGCACCCAGCACCCTGAGTACTGAGCACCCAGCACCCTGAGCACTGAGCACCCTGAGTACTGAGCACTGAGCACCCTGAGTACTGAGCAATGAGCACCCTGAGTACTGAGCACCCAGCACCCTGAGTACTGAGCACCCAGCAACCTGAGCACTGAGCACCGAGCACCCTGAGCACTGAGCACACAGCACCCTGAGCACTGATCACCCAGCACCCTGAGCACTGAGCACCCAGCACCCCGAGCACTGAGCACCCAGCACCCTGAGCACTGAGAACCCTGAGTACTGAGCACTGAGCACCCTGAGTACTGAGCACTGAGCACCCTGAGTATTGAGCACCCAGCACCCTGAGTACTGAGCACCCAGGACCCGGAGCAATGAGCACCCTGAGTACTGAGCACCCAGCACCCTGAGCACTGAGCACTGAGAACCCCGAGCACTGAGCACCCAGCACCCGGAGTACTGAGCACCCAGCACCCTGAGTACTAAGCACCGAGCACCCTGAGTACTGAGCACCCAGTACCCTGAGCACTGAACACACAGCACCCTGAGTACTGAGCTCCCCGAGCACTGAGCACCCAGCACCCTGAGCACTGAGGACCCAGCACCCTGAGTACTGAGCACCCAGCACCCTGAGCACTGAGCACCCAGCACCCTGAGTACTGAGCACCCAGCACCCTGAGCACTGAGCACCCAGCACCCTGAGTACTGAGCATCCAGCACCCTGAGCACTGAGCAGCCAGCACCCTGAGTACTGAGCACTGAGCACCCAGCACCCAGAGCACTGAGCACTCAGCACCCTGTGTACTGAGCACTGAGCACCCAGCACCCTGAGCACTGAGCACCCTGAGTACTGAGCACCCAGCACCCTGAGCACTGAGCACCCAGCACCCTGAGCACTGAGCACTGAGCACCCTGAGTACTGAGCACTGAGCACCCTGAGCACTGAGCACCGAGCACCCTGAGTACTGAGCACTGAGCACCCTCAGCACTGAGCACCCAGCACCCTGAGTACTGAGCACCCAGCACCCTGAGCACTGAGGACCGAGCACCCTGAGTACTAAGCACCCAGCACCCTGAGTACTGAGCACCCAGCACCCTGAGCACTGAGCACCCAGCAAGCTGAGTACTGAGCACTGAGCACCCTGAGTACTGAGCACCGAGCACCCTGAGCACTGAGCATCCAGCACGCTGAGTACTGAGCTCTGAGCACTCTGAGTACTGAGCACCGAGCACCCTGAGTACTGAGCACCCAGCACTCTGAGCACTGAGCACCCAGCACCCTGAGCACTAAGCACCCAGCACCCCGAGCACTGAGCACCCAGCAACCCGAGCACTGAGCACCCAGCACCCCGAACACTGAGCACCCAGCACCCTGAGCACTGAGCACTGAGCACCCTAAGTACTGAGCACTGAGCACCCTGAGTACTGAGCACCCAGCACCCTGAGTACTGAGCACCCAGCGTACTGAGCACCGAGTACCCCGAGCACTTAGCACCCAGCACCCTGAGTACTGAGCACCCAGCACCCCGAGCACTGAGCACCCAGCACCCTGAGTAGTTAGCACCGAGCACCCTGAGTACTGAGCACCCAGCACCCTGAGTACTGAGCACCCAGCGTACTGAGCACCGAGCACCCAGCACCCTGAGTACTGAGCACCCAGCACCCTGAGCACTGAGCACCCAGCACCCTGAGTACTGAGCACTGAGCACCCTGAGTACTGAGCACCGAGCACCCCGAGCACTGAGCACCCAGCACCCCGAGCACCGAGCACCCAGCACCCTGAGCACTGAGCACCCAGCACCCTGAGCACTGAGCACCCAGCACCCTGAGTACTGAGCACCCAGCACCTGAGTACTGAGCACCCAACGTACTGAGCACCGAGCACCCTGACCACTGAGCACCCAGCACCCTGAGTACTGAGCACCCAGCACCCTGAGCAATGAGCACCCTGAGTACAGAGAACCCAGCACCTTGAGCACTGAGCACCGAGCACCCCGAGCACTGAGCACCCAGCACCCGAAGTACTGAGCACCCAGCACCCTGAGTACTAAGCACCGAGCACCCTGAGTACTGAGCACCCAGCACCCTGAGCACTGAGCACCCAGCACCCTGAGCACTGAGCACACAGCACCCTGAGCACTGAGCATCCAGCACCCTGAGTACTGAGCACTGAGCACCCAGCACCCCGAGCACGGAGCACCCAGCACCCTGAGTACTGAGCACTGAGCACCCAGCACCCCGAGCACTGAGCACCCAACACCCTGAGCACTGAGCACCCAGCACCCGAGTACTGATCACCCAGCACCCTGGGTACTGAGCACCCCGCATCATGAGTACTGAGCACCCAGCACCCCGAGAACTGAGCACCCAGCACGCTGAGCACTGAGCACCCAGCACAATGAGCACTGAGCACCCAGCAACCCGAGCACTGCACACCCAGCACCCTGAGTACTGAGCACCCAGCACCCTGAGCAGTGAGCACCCAGCACCCTGAGCACTGAGCACCCAGCACCCTGAGCAATGAGCACCCAGCACCCTGAGTAGTGAGCACCCAACGTACTGAGCACCGAGCACCCCGAGCACTGAGCACCCAGCACCCGGAGTACTGAGCACCCAGCACCCTGAGTACTAAGCACAGAGCACCCTGAGTACTGAGCACCCAGCACCCTGAGCACTGAGCACCCAGCACCCTGAGTACTGTGCAGCGAGCACCCCGAGTACTGAGCACCCAGCACCCCGAGCACTGAGCACCCAGCACCCCGAGCACTGGGCACCCAGCACCCTGAGTACTGAGCACCCAGCACCCTGAGTACTGAGCACCCAGCACCCCGAGCACTGAGTACCCAGCACCCTGAGCACTGAGCACCCAGCACCCTGAGCACTGAGCACCCAGCACCCTGAGCACTGAGCACCCAGCACCCTGAGTACTGAGCACTGAGCACCCTGCACCCCGAGCACTGAGCACCCAGCACCCTGAGTACTGAGCACTGAGCACCCAGCACCCAGAGCACTGAGCACCCAGCACCCTGAGCACTGAGCACCGAGCACCCGAGTACTGAGCACCCAGCACCCTGAGTACTGAGCACCCAGCACCCCGAGCACTGAGCACCGAGCACCCTGAGCACTGAGCACCCAGCACCCTGAGGACTGAGCACCCAGCACCCCGAGCACTGAGCACCTAGCACCCTGAGCACTGAGCACCCTGAGTACTGAGCACTGAGCACCCTGAGTACTGAGCAATGAGCACCCTGAGTACTGAGCACCAAGCACCCTGAGTACTGAGCACCCAGCAACCTGAGCACTGAGCACCGAGCACCCTGAGCACTGAGCACCCAGCACCCTGAGCACTGAGCACCCAGCACCCTGAGCACTGAGCACCCAGCACCCCGAGCACTGAGCACCCAGCACCCTGAGCACTGAGAACCCTGAGTACTGAGCACTGAGAACCCTGAGTACTGAGCACTGAGCACCCTGAGTATTGAGCACCCAGCACCCTGAGTACTGAGCACCCAGGACCCGGAGCAAAGAGCACCCTGAGTACTGAGCACCCAGCACCCTGAGCACTGAGCACCGAGCACCCCGAGCACTGAGCACCCAGCACCCGGAGTACTGAGCACCCAGCACCCTGAGTACTAAGCACCGAGCACCCTGAGTACTGAGCACCCAGTACCCTGAGCACTGAACACACAGCACCCTGAGTACTGAGCACCCCGAGCACTGAGCACCCAGCACCCTGAGAACTGAGGACCCAGCACCCTGAGCACTGAGCACCCAGCACCCTGAGCACTGAGCACCCAGCACCCCGAGCACTGAGCACCCAGCAACCCGAGCACTGAGCACCCAGCACCCCGAACACTGAGCACCCGGCACCCTGAGCACTGAGCACTGAGCACCCTAAGTACTGAGCACTGAGCACCCTGAGTACTGAGCACCCAGCACCCTGAGTACTGAGCACCCAGCGTACTGAGCACCGAGTACCCCGAGCACTTAGCACCCAGCACCCTGAGTACTGAGCACCCAGCACCCCGAGCACTGAGCACCCAGCACCCTGAGTAGTTAGCACCGAGCACCCTGAGTACTGAGCACCCAGCACCCTGAGTACTGAGCACCCAGCGTACTGAGCACCGAGCACCCAGCACCCTGAGTACTGAGCACCCAGCACCCTGAGCACTGAGCACCCAGCACCCTGAGTACTGAGCACTGAGCACCCTGAGTACTGAGCACCGAGCACCCCGAGCACTGAGCACCCAGCACCCCGAGCACCGAGCACCCAGCACCCTGAGCACTGAGCACCCAGCACCCTGAGCACTGAGCACCCAGCACCCTGAGTACTGAGCACCCAGCACCTGAGTACTGAGCACCCAACGTACTGAGCACCGAGCACCCTGACCACTGAGCACCCAGCACCCTGAGTACTGAGCACCCAGCACCCTGAGCAATGAGCACCCTGAGTACAGAGAACCCAGCACCTTGAGCACTGAGCACCGAGCACCCCGAGCACTGAGCACCCAGCACCCGAAGTACTGAGCACCCAGCACCCTGAGTACTAAGCACCGAGCACCCTGAGTACTGAGCACCAAGCACCCTGAGCACTGAGCACCCAGCACCCTGAGCACTGAGCACACAGCACCCTGAGCACTGAGCATCCAGCACCCTGAGTACTGAGCACTGAGCACCCAGCACCCCGAGCACGGAGCACCCAACACCCTGAGCACTGAGCACCCAGCACCCGAGTACTGATCACCCAGCACCCTGGGTACTGAGCACCCCGCACCATGAGTACTGAGCACCCAGCACCCCGAGAACTGAGCACCCAGCACGCTGAGCACTGAGCACCCAGCACAATGAGCACTGAGCACCCAGCAACCCGAGCACTGCACACCCAGCACCCTGAGTACTGAGCACCCAGCACCCTGAGCAGTGAGCACCCAGCACCCTGAGCACTGAGCACCCAGCACCCTGAGCAATGAGCACCCAGCACCCTGAGTAGTGAGCACCCAACGTACTGAGCACCGAGCACCCCGAGCACTGAGCACCCAGCACCCGGAGTACTGAGCACCCAGCACCCTGAGTACTAAGCACAGAGCACCCTGAGTACTGAGCACCCAGCACCCTGAGCACTGAGCACCCAGCACCCTGAGTACTGTGCAGCGAGCACCCCGAGTACTGAGCACCCAGCACCCCGAGCACTGAGCACCCAGCACCCCGAGCACTGGGCACCCAGCACCCTGAGTACTGAGCACCCAGCACCCTGAGTACTGAGCACCCAGCACCCCGAGCACTGAGTACCCAGCACCCTGAGCACTGAGCACCCAGCACCCTGAGCACTGAGCACCCAGCACCCTGAGCACTGAGCACCCAGCACCCTGAGTACTGAGCACTGAGCACCCTGCACCCCGAGCACTGAGCACCCAGCACCCTGAGTACTGAGCACTGAGCACCCAGCACCCAGAGCACTGAGCAGCCAGCACCCTGAGCACTGAGCACCGAGCACCCGAGTACTGAGCACCCAGCACCCTGAGTACTGAGCACCCAGCACCCCGAGCACTGAGCACCCAGCACCCTGAGTACTGAGCAGCCAGCACCCTGAGCACTGAGCACCGAGCACCCTGAGCACTGAGCACCCAGCACCCTGAGGACTGAGCACCCAGCACCCCGAGCACTGAGCACCTAGCACCCTGAGCACTGAGCACCCTGAGTACTGAGCACTGAGCACCCTGAGTACTGAGCAATGAGCACCCTGAGTACTGAGCACCAAGCACCCTGAGTACTGAGCACCCAGCAACCTGAGCACTGAGCACCGAGCACCCTGAGCACTGAGCACCCAGCACCCTGAGCACTGAGCACCCAGCACCCTGAGCACTGAGCACCCAGCACCCCGAGCACTGAGCACCCAGCACCCTGAGCACTGAGAACTCTGAGTACTGAGCACTGAGCACCCTGAGTACTGAGCACTGAGCACCCTGAGTATTGAGCACCCAGCACCCTGAGTACTGAGCACCCAGGACCCGGAGCAAAGAGCACCCTGAGTACTGAGCACCCAGCACCCTGAGCACTGAGCACCGAGCACCCCGAGCACTGAGCACCCAGCACCCGGAGTACTGAGCACCCAGCACCCTGAGTACTAAGCACCGAGCACCCTGAGTACTGAGCACCCAGTACCCTGAGCACTGAACACACAGCACCCTGAGTACTGAGCACCCCGAGCACTGAGCACCCAGCACCCTGAAAACTGAGGACCCAGCACGCTGAGTACTGAGCACCCAGCACCCTGAGCACTGAGCACCCAGCACCCTGAGTACTGAGCACCCAGCACCCTGAGCACTGAGCACCCAGCACCCTGAATACTGAGCATCCAGCACCCCGAGCACTGAGCAGCCAGCACCCTGAGTACTGAGCACTGAGCACCCAGCACCCAGAGTACTGAGCACTCAGCACCCTGTGTACTGAGCACTGAGCACCCAGCACCCTGAGCACTGAGCACCGTGAGTACTGAGCACCCAGCACCCTGAGCACTGAGCACCCAGCACCCCGAGCACTGAGCACCCAGCACCCAGAGAACTGACCACTGAGCACCCTGAGTACTGAGCACTGAGCACCCTGAGCACTGAGCACCGAGCACCCTGAGTACTGAGCACTGAGCACCCTGAGCACTGAGCACCCAGCACCCTGAGTACTGAGCACCCAGCACCCTGAGCACTGAGGACCGAGCACCATGAGTACTAAGCACCCAGCACCCTGAGTACTGAGCACCCAGCACCCTGAGCACTGAGCACCCAGCACGCTGAGTACTGAGCACTGAGCACCCTGAGTACTGAGCACCCAGCACTCTGAGCACTGAGCACCCAGCACCCTGAGCACTGAGCACCCAGCACCCCGAGCACTGAGCACCCAGCACCCCGAGCACTGAGCACCCAGCACCCCGAGCACTGAGCACACAGCACCCTGAGCACTGAGCACTGAGCACCCTAAGTACTGAGCACTGAGCACCCTGAGTACTGAGCACCCAGCACCCTGAGTACTGAGCACCCAGCGTACTGAGCACCGAGCACCCCGAGCACTGAGCACCCAGCACCCTGAGTACTGAGCACCCAGCACCCCGAGCACTGAGCACCCAGCACCCTGAGTAGTGAGCACCGAGCACCCTGAGTACTGAGCACCCAGCACCCTGAGTACTGAGCACCCAGCGTACTGAGCACCGAGCACCCAGCACCCTGAGTACTGAGCACCCAGCACCCTGAGCACTGAGCACCCAGCACCCTGAGTACTGAGCACTGAGCACCCTGAGTACTGAGCACCGAGCACCCCGAGCACTGAGCACCCAGCACCCCGAGCACCGAGCACCCAGCACCCTGAGCACTGAGCACCCAGCACCCTGAGCACCGAGCACCCAGCACCCTGAGTACTGAGCACCCAGCACCCCGAGCACTGAGCACCCAGCGCCCTGAGTACTGAGCACCCAGCACCCTGAGTACTGAGCACCCAGCACCCCGAGCACTGAGTACCCAGCACCCTGAGCACTGAGCACCCAGCACCCTGAGCACTGAGCACCCAGCACCCTGAGCACTGAGCACCCAGCACCCTGAGTACTGAGCACTGAGCACCCTGCACCCCGAGCACTGAGCACCCAGCACCCTGAGTACTGAGCACTGAGCACCCAGCACCCAGAGCACTGAGCACCCAGCACCCTGAGCACTGAGCACCGAGCACCCGAGTACTGAGCACCCAGCACCCTGAGTACTGAGCACCCAGCACCCCGAGCACTGAGCACCCAGCACCCTGAGTACTGAGCAGCCAGCACCCTGAGCACTGAGCACCGAGCACCCTGAGCACTGAGCACCCAGCACCCTGAGGACTGAGCACCCAGCACCCCGAGCACTGAGCACCTAGCACCCTGAGCACTGAGCACCCTGAGTACTGAGCACTGAGCACCCTGAGTACTGAGCAATGAGCACCCTGAGTACTGAGCACCAAGCACCCTGAGTACTGAGCACCCAGCAACCTGAGCACTGAGCACCGAGCACCCTGAGCACTGAGCACCCAGCACCCTGAGCACTGAGCACCCAGCACCCTGAGCACTGAGCACCCAGCACCCCGAGCACTGAGCACCCAGCACCCTGAGCACTGAGAACTCTGAGTACTGAGCACTGAGCACCCTGAGTACTGAGCACTGAGCACCCTGAGTATTGAGCACCCAGCACCCTGAGTACTGAGCACCCAGGACCCGGAGCAAAGAGCACCCTGAGTACTGAGCACCCAGCACCCTGAGCACTGAGCACCGAGCACCCCGAGCACTGAGCACCCAGCACCCGGAGTACTGAGCACCCAGCACCCTGAGTACTAAGCACCGAGCACCCTGAGTACTGAGCACCCAGTACCCTGAGCACTGAACACACAGCACCCTGAGTACTGAGCACCCCGAGCACTGAGCACCCAGCACCCTGAAAACTGAGGACCCAGCACGCTGAGTACTGAGCACCCAGCACCCTGAGCACTGAGCACCCAGCACCCTGAGTACTGAGCACCCAGCACCCTGAGCACTGAGCACCCAGCACCCTGAATACTGAGCATCCAGCACCCCGAGCACTGAGCAGCCAGCACCCTGAGTACTGAGCACTGAGCACCCAGCACCCAGAGTACTGAGCACTCAGCACCCTGTGTACTGAGCACTGAGCACCCAGCACCCTGAGCACTGAGCACCGTGAGTACTGAGCACCCAGCACCCTGAGCACTGAGCACCCAGCACCCCGAGCACTGAGCACCCAGCACCCAGAGAACTGACCACTGAGCACCCTGAGTACTGAGCACTGAGCACCCTGAGCACTGAGCACCGAGCACCCTGAGTACTGAGCACTGAGCACCCTGAGCACTGAGCACCCAGCACCCTGAGTACTGAGCACCCAGCACCCTGAGCACTGAGGACCGAGCACCATGAGTACTAAGCACCCAGCACCCTGAGTACTGAGCACCCAGCACCCTGAGCACTGAGCACCCAGCACGCTGAGTACTGAGCACTGAGCACCCTGAGTACTGAGCACCCAGCACTCTGAGCACTGAGCACCCAGCACCCTGAGCACTGAGCACCCAGCACCCCGAGCACTGAGCACCCAGCACCCCGAGCACTGAGCACCCAGCACCCCGAGCACTGAGCACACAGCACCCTGAGCACTGAGCACTGAGCACCCTAAGTACTGAGCACTGAGCACCCTGAGTACTGAGCACCCAGCACCCTGAGTACTGAGCACCCAGCGTACTGAGCACCGAGCACCCCGAGCACTGAGCACCCAGCACCCTGAGTACTGAGCACCCAGCACCCCGAGCACTGAGCACCCAGCACCCTGAGTAGTGAGCACCGAGCACCCTGAGTACTGAGCACCCAGCACCCTGAGTACTGAGCACCCAGCGTACTGAGCACCGAGCACCCAGCACCCTGAGTACTGAGCACCCAGCACCCTGAGCACTGAGCACCCAGCACCCTGAGTACTGAGCACTGAGCACCCTGAGTACTGAGCACCGAGCACCCCGAGCACTGAGCACCCAGCACCCCGAGCACCGAGCACCCAGCACCCTGAGCACTGAGCACCCAGCACCCTGAGCACCGAGCACCCAGCACCCTGAGTACTGAGCACCCAGCACCCCGAGCACTGAGCACCCAGCGCCCTGAGTACTGAGCACCCAGCACCCTGAGTACTGAGCACCCAGCACCCCGAGCACTGAGTACCCAGCACCCTGAGCACTGAGCACCCAGCACCCTGAGCACTGAGCACCCAGCACCCTGAGCACTGAGCACCCAGCACCCTGAGTACTGAGCACTGAGCACCCTGCACCCCGAGCACTGAGCACCCAGCACCCTGAGTACTGAGCACTGAGCACCCAGCACCCAGAGCACTGAGCACCCAGCACCCTGAGCACTGAGCACCGAGCACCCGAGTACTGAGCACCCAGCACCCTGAGTACTGAGCACCCAGCACCCCGAGCACTGAGCACCCAGCACCCTGAGTACTGAGCAGCCAGCACCCTGAGCACTGAGCACCGAGCACCCTGAGCACTGAGCACCCAGCACCCTGAGGACTGAGCACCCAGCACCCCGAGCACTGAGCACCTAGCACCCTGAGCACTGAGCACCCTGAGTACTGAGCACTGAGCACCCTGAGTACTGAGCAATGAGCACCCTGAGTACTGAGCACCAAGCACCCTGAGTACTGACCACCCAGCAACCTGAGCACTGAGCACCGAGCACCCTGAGCACTGAGCACCCAGCACCCTGAGCACTGAGCACCCAGCACCCTGAGCACTGAGCACCCAGCACCCCGAGCACTGAGCACCCAGCACCCTGAGCACTGAGAACCCTGAGTAGTGAGCACTGAGCACCCTGAGTACTGAGCACTGAGCACCCTGAGTATTGAGCACCCAGCACCCTGAGTACTGAGCACCCAGGACCCGGAGCAAAGAGCACCCTGAGTACTGAGCACCCAGCACCCTGAGCACTGAGCACCGAGCACCCCGAGCACTGAGCACCCAGCACCCGGAGTACTGAGCACCCAGCACCCTGAGTACTAAGCACCGAGCACCCTGAGTACTGAGCACCCTGTACCCTGAGCACTGAACACACAGCACCCTGAGTACTGAGCACCCCGAGCACTGAGCACCCAGCACCCTGAGAACTGAGGACCCAGCACCCTGAGTACTGAGCACCCAGCACACTGAGCACTGAGCACCCAGCACCCTGAGTACTGAGCACCCAGCACCCTGAGCACTGAGCACCCAGCACCCTGAATACTGAGCATCCAGCACCCCGAGCACTGAGCAGCCAGCACCCTGAGTACTGAGCACTGAGCACCCAGCACCCAGAGCACTGAGCACTCAGCACCCTGTGTACTGAGCACTGAGCACCCAGCACCCTGAGCACTGAGCACCGTGAGTACTGAGCACCCAGCACCCTGAGCACTGAGCACCCAGCACCCCGAGCACTGAGCACCCAGCACCCAGAGAACTGAGCACTGAGCACCCTGAGTACTGAGCACTGAGCACCCTGAGCACTGAGCACCGAGCACCCTGAGTACTGAGCACTGAGCACCCTGAGCACTGAGCACCCAGCACCCTGAGTACTGAGCACCCAGCACCCTGAGCACTGAGGACCGAGCACCCTGAGTACTAAGCACCCAGCACCCTGAGTACTGAGCACCCAGCACCCTGAGCACTGAGCACCCAGCACGCTGAGTACTGAGCACTGAGCACCCTGAGTACTGAGCACCTAGCACCCAGAGCACTGAGCACCCAGCACGCTGAGTACTGAGCACTGAGCACTCTGAGTACTGAGCACCGAGCACCCTGAGTACTGAGCACCCAGCACTCTGAGCACTGAGCACCCAGCACCCTGAGCACTGAGCACCCAGCACCCCGAGCACTGAGCACCCAGCACCCCGAGCACTGAGCACCCAGCACCCTGAGCACTGAGCACCCAGCACCCTGAGCACTGAGCACTGAGCACCCTAAGTACTGAGCACTGAGCACCCTGAGTACTGAGCACCCAGCACCCTGAGTACTGAGCACCCAGCGTACTGAGCACCGAGCACCCCGAGCACTGAGCACCCAGCACCCTGAGTACTGAGCACTGAGCACCCAGCACCCCGAGCACGGAGCACCCAGCACCCTGAGTACTGAGCACTGAGCACCCAGCACCCCGAGCACTGAGCACCCAACACCCTGAGCACTGAGCACCCAGCACCCGAGTACTGATCACCCAGCACCCTGGGTACTGAGCACCCCGCACCATGAGTACTGAGCACCCAGCACCCCGAGAACTGAGCACCCAGCACGCTGAGCACTGAGCACCCAGCACAATGAGCACTGAGCACCCAGCAACCCGAGCACTGCACACCCAGCACCCTGAGTACTGAGCACCCAGCACCCTGAGCAGTGAGCACCCAGCAACCTGAGCACTGAGCACCCAGCACCCTGAGCAATGAGCACCCAGCACCCTGAGTAGTGAGCACCCAACGTACTGAGCACCGAGCACCCCGAGCACTGAGCACCCAGCACCCGGAGTACTGAGCACCCAGCACCCTGAGTACTAAGCACAGAGCACCCTGAGTACTGAGCACCCAGCACCCTGAGCACTGAGCACCCAGCACCCTGAGTACTGTGCAGCGAGCACCCCGAGTACTGAGCACCCAGCACCCCGAGCACTGAGCACCCAGCACCCCGAGCACTGGGCACCCAGCACCCTGAGTACTGAGCACCCAGCACCCTGAGTACTGAGCACCCAGCACCCCGAGCACTGAGTACCCAGCACCCTGAGCACTGAGCACCCAGCACCCTGAGCACTGAGCACCCAGCACCCTGAGCACTGAGCACCCAGCACCCTGAGTACTGAGCACTGAGCACCCTGCACCCCGAGCACTGAGCACCCAGCACCCTGAGTACTGAGCACTGAGCACCCAGCACCCAGAGCACTGAGCACCCAGCACCCTGAGCACTGAGCACCGAGCACCCGAGTACTGAGCACCCAGCACCCTGAGTACTGAGCACCCAGCACCCCGAGCACTGAGCACCCAGCACCCTGAGTACTGAGCAGCCAGCACCCTGAGCACTGAGCACCGAGCACCCTGAGCACTGAGCACCCAGCACCCTGAGGACTGAGCACCCAGCACCCCGAGCACTGAGCACCTAGCACCCTGAGCACTGAGCACCCTGAGTACTGAGCACTGAGCACCCTGAGTACTGAGCAATGAGCACCCTGAGTACTGAGCACCAAGCACCCTGAGTACTGAGCACCCAGCAACCTGAGCACTGAGCACCGAGCACCCTGAGCACTGAGCACCCAGCACCCTGAGCACTGAGCACCCAGCACCCTGAGCACTGAGCACCCAGCACCCCGAGCACTGAGCACCCAGCACCCTGAGCACTGAGAACCCTGAGTACTGAGCACTGAGCACCCTGAGTACTGAGCACTGAGCACCCTGAGTATTGAGCACCCAGCACCCTGAGTACTGAGCACCGAGGACCCGGAGCAAAGAACACCCTGAGTACTGAGCACCCAGCACCCTGAGCACTGAGCACCGAGCACCCCGAGCACTGAGCACCCAGCACCCGGAGTACTGAGCACCCAGCACCCTGAGTACTAAGCACCGAGCACCCTAAGTACTGAGCACCCAGTACCCTGAGCACTGAACACACAGCACCCTGAATACTGAGCACCCCGAGCACTGAGCACCCAGCACCCTGAGAACTGAGGACCCAGCACCCTGAGTACTGAGCACCCAGCACCCTGAGCACTGAGCACCCAGCACCCTGAGTACTGAGCACCCAGCACCCTGAGCACTGAGCACCCAGCACCCTGAATACTGAGCATCCAGCACCCCGAGCACTGAGCAGCCAGCACCCTGAGTACTGAGCACTGAGCACCCAGCACCCAGAGCACTGAGCACTCAGCACCCTGTGTACTGAGCACTGAGCACCCAGCACCCTGAGCACTGAGCACCGTGAGTACTGAGCACCCAGCACCCTGAGCACTGAGCACCCAGCACCCCGAGCACTGAGCACCCAGCACCCAGAGAACTGACCACTGAGCACCCTGAGTACTGAGCACTGAGCACCCTGAGCACTGAGCACCGAGCACCCTGAGTACTGAGCACTGAGCACCCTGAGCACTGAGCACCCAGCACCCTGAGTACTGAGCACCCAGCACCCTGAGCACTGAGGACCGAGCACCCTGAGTACTAAGCACCCAGCACCCTGAGTACTGAGCACCCAGCACCCTGAGCACTGAGCACCCAGCACGCTGAGTACTGAGCACTGAGCACCCTGAGTACTGAGCACCTAGCACCCAGAGCACTGAGCACCCAGCACGCTGAGTACTGAGCACTGAGGACTCTGAGTACTGAGCACCGAGCACTCTGAGCACTGAGCACCCAGCACCCTGAGCACTGAGCACCCAGCACCCCGAGCACTGAGCACCCAGCACCCCGAGCACTGAGCACCCAGCACCCCGAGCACTGAGCACCCAGCACCCCGAGCACTGAGCACCCAGCACCCCGAGCACTGAGCACCCAGCACCCTGAGCACTGAGCACTGAGCACCCTAAGTACTGAGCACTGAGCACCCTGAGTACTGAGCACCCAGCACCCTGAGTACTGAGCACCCAGCGTACTGAGCACCGAGCACCCCGAGCACTGAGCACCCAGCACCCTGAGTACTGAGCACCCAGCACCCCGAGCACTGAGCACCCAGCACCCTGAGTAGTGAGCACCGAGCACCCTGAGTACTGAGCACCCAGCACCCTGAGTACTGAGCACCCAGCGTACTGAGCACCGAGCACCCAGCACCCTGAGTACTGAGCACCCAGCACCCTGAGCACTGAGCACCCAGCACCCTGAGTACTGAGCACTGAGCATCCTGAGTACTGAGCACCGAGCACCCCGAGCACTGAGCACCCAGCACCCCGAGCACCGAGCACCCAGCACCCTGAGCACTGAGCACCCAGCACCCTGAGCACCGAGCACCCAGCACCCTGAGTACTGAGCACCCAGCACCCCGAGCACTGAGCACCCAGCACCCTGAGCACTGAGCACCCAGCACCCTGAGTACTGAGCACCCAGCACCCTGAGCACTGAGCACCCAGCACACTGAGTACTGAGCACTGAGCACCCTGAGTACTGAGCACCTAGCACCCAGAGCACTGAGCACCCAGCACGCTGAGTACTGAGCACTGAGCACCCTGAGTACTGAGCACCGAGCACCCTGAGTACTGAGCACCCAGCACTCTGAGCACTGAGCACCCAGCACCCCGAGCACTGAGCACCCAGCACCCCGAGCACTGAGCACCCAGCACCCCGAGCACTGAGCACCCAGCACCCCGAGCACTGAGCACCCAGCACCCTGAGCACTGAGCACTGAGCACCCTAAGTACTGAGCACTGAGCACCCTGAGTACTGAGCACCCAGCACCCTGAGTACTGAGCACCCAGCGTACTGAGCACCGAGCACCCCGAGCACTGAGCACCCAGCACCCTGAGTACTGAGCACCCAGCACCCCGAGCACTGAGCACCCAGCACCCTGAGTAGTGAGCACCGAGCACCCTGAGTACTGAGCACCCAGCACCCTGAGTACTGAGCACCCAGCGTACTGAGCACCGAGCACCCAGCACCCTGAGTACTGAGCACCCAGCACCCTGAGCACTGAGCACCCAGCACCCTGAGTACTGAGCACTGAGCACCCTGAGTACTGAGCACCGAGCACCCCGAGCACTGAGCACCCAGCACCCCGAGCACCGAGCACCCAGCACCCTGAGCACTGAGCACCCAGCACCCTGAGCACCGAGCACCCAGCACCCTGAGTACTGAGCACCCAGCACCCCGAGCACTGAGCACCCAGCACCCTGAGTACTGAGCACCCAGCACCCTGAGTACTGAGCACCCAGCACCCCGAGCACTGAGTACCCAGCACCCTGAGCACTGAGCACCCAGCACCCTGAGCACTGAGCACCCAGCACCCTGAGTACTGAGCACTGAGCACCCTGCACCCCGAGCACTGAGCACCCAGCACCCTGAGTACTGAGCACTGAGCACCCAGCACCCAGAGCACTGAGCACCCAGCACCCTGAGCACTGAGCACCGAGCACCCGAGTACTGAGCACCCAGCACCCTGAGTACTGAGCACCCAGCACCCCGAGCACTGAGCACCCAGCACCCTGAGTACTGAGCAGCCAGCACCCTGAGCACTGAGCACCGAGCACCCTGAGCACTGAGCACCCAGCACCCTGAGGACTGAGCACCCAGCACCCCGAGCACTGAGCACCTAGCACCCTGAGCACTGAGCACCCTGAGTACTGAGCACTGAGCACCCTGAGTACTGAGCAATGAGCACCCTGAGTACTGAGCACCAAGCACCCTGAGTACTGAGCACCCAGCAACCTGAGCACTGAGCACCGAGCACCCTGAGTACTGAGCACCCAGCACCCTGAGCACTGAGCACCCAGCACCCTGAGCACTGAGCACCCAGCACCCCGAGCACTGAGCACCCAGCACCCTGAGCACTGAGAACCCTGAGTACTGAGCACTGAGCACCCTGAGTACTGAGCACTGAGCACCCTGAGTATTGAGCACCCAGCACCCTGAGTACTGAGCACCCAGGACCCGGAGCAAAGAGCACCCTGAGTACTGAGCACCCAGCACCCTGAGCACTGAGCACAGAGCACCCCGAGCACTGAGCACCCAGCACCCGGAGTACTGAGCACCCAGCACCCTGAGTACTAAGCACCGAGCACCCTGAGTACTGAGCACCCTGTACCCTGAGCACTGAACACACAGCACCCTGAGTACTGAGCACCCCGAGCACTGAGCACCCAGCACCCTGAGAACTGAGGACCCAGCACCCTGAGTACTGAGCACCCAGCACCCTGAGCACTGAGCACCGAGCACCCTGAGCACTGAGCACCCAGCACCCTGAGGACTGAGCACCCAGCACCCCGAGCACTGAGCACCTAGCACCCTGAGCACTGAGCACCCTGAGTACTGAGCACTGAGCACCCTGAGTACTGAGCACCCAGCACCCTGAGCACTGAGCACCCAGCACCCTGAGCACTGAGCACCCAGCACCCCGAGCACTGAGCACCCTGAGTACTGAGCACCGAGCACCCTGAGCACTGAGCACCCAGCACCCTGAGCACTGAGCACCCAGCACCCTGAGCACTGAGCACCCAGCACCCCGAGCACTGAGCACCCAGCACCCTGAGCACTGAGAACCCTGAGTACTGAGCACCTAGCACCCTGAGCACTGAGCACCCTGAGTACTGAGCACCGAGCACCCTGAGCACTGAGCACCCAGCACCCTGAGGACTGAGCACCCAGCACCCCGAGCACTGAGCACCTAGCACCCTGAGCACTGAGCACCCTGAGTACTGAGCACTGAGCACCCTGAGTACTGAGCACCCAGCACCCCGAGCACTGAGCACCTAGCACCCTGAGCACTGAGCACCCTGAGTACTGAGCACCGAGCACCCTGAGCACTGAGCACCCAGCACCCTGAGCACTGAGCACCCAGCACCCTGAGCACTGAGCACCCAGCACCCCGAGCACTGAGCACCCAGCACCCTGAGCACTGAGAACCCTGAGTACTGAGCACTGAGCACCCTGAGTACTGAGCACTGAGCACCCTGAGTATTGAGCACCCAGCACCCTGAGTACTGAGCACCCAGGACCCGGAGCAAAGAACACCCTGAGTACTGAGCACCCAGCACCCTGAGCACTGAGCACCGAGCACCCCGAGCACTGAGCACCCAGCACCCGGAGTACTGAGCACCCAGCACCCTGAGTACTAAGCACCGAGCACTCTGAGTACTGAGCACCCAGTACCCTGAGCACTGAACACACAGCACCCTGAGTACTGAGCACCCCGAGCACTGAGCACCCAGCACCCTGAGAACTGAGGACCCAGCACCCTGAGTACTGAGCACCCAGCACCCTGAGCACTGAGCACCCAGCACCCTGAGTACTGAGCACCCAGCACCCTGAGCACTGAGCACCCAGCACCCTGAATACTGTGCATCCAGCACCCCGAGCACTGAGCAGCCAGCACCCTGAGTACTGAGCACTGAGCACCCAGCACCCAGAGCACTGAGCACTCAGCACCCTGTGTACTGAGCACTGAGCACCCAGCACCCTGAGCACTGAGCACCGTGAGTACTGAGCACCCAGCACCCTGAGCACTGAGCACCCAGCACCCCGAGCACTGAGCACCCAGCACCCAGAGAACTGACCACTGAGCACCCTGAGTACTGAGCACTGAGCACCCTGAGCACTGAGCACCGAGCACCCTGAGTACTGAGCACTGAGCACCCTGAGCACTGAGCACCCAGCACCCTGAGTACTGAGCACCCAGCACCCTGAGCACTGAGGACCGAGCACCCTGAGTACTAAGCACCCAGCACCCTGAGTACTGAGCACCCAGCACCCTGAGCACTGAGCACCCAGCACGCTGAGTACTGAGCACTGAGCACCCTGAGTACTGAGCACCTAGCACCCAGAGCACTGAGCACCCAGCACGCTGAGTACTGAGCACTGAGCACTCTGAGTACTGAGCACCGAGCACTCTGAGCACTGAGCACCCAGCACCCTGAGCACTGAGCACCCAGCACCCCGAGCACTGAGCACCCAGCACCCCGAGCACTGAGCACCCAGCACCCCGAGCACTGAGCACCCAGCACCCCGAGCACTGAGCACCCAGCACCCCGAGCACTGAGCACCCAGCACCCTGAGCACTGAGCACTGAGCACCCTAAGTACTGAGCACTGAGCACCCTGAGTACTGAGCACCCAGCACCCTGAGTACTGAGCACCCAGCGTACTGAGCACCGAGCACCCCGAGCACTGAGCACCCAGCACCCTGAGTACTGAGCACCCAGCACCCCGAGCACTGAGCACCCAGCACCCTGAGTAGTGAGCACCGAGCACCCTGAGTACTGAGCACCCAGCACCCTGAGTACTGAGCACCCAGCGTACTGAGCACCGAGCACCCAGCACCCTGAGTACTGAGCACCCAGCACCCTGAGCACTGAGCACCCAGCACCCTGAGTACTGAGCACTGAGCACCCTGAGTACTGAGCACCGAGCACCCCGAGCACTGAGCACCCAGCACCCCGAGCACCGAGCACCCAGCACCCTGAGCACTGAGCACCCAGCACCCTGAGCACCGAGCACCCAGCACCCTGAGTACTGAGCACCCAGCACCCCGAGCACTGAGCACCCAGCACCCTGAGCACTGAGCACCCAGCACCCTGAGTACTGAGCACCCAGCACCCTGAGCACTGAGCACCCAGCACACTGAGTACTGAGCACTGAGCACCCTGAGTACTGAGCACCTAGCACCCAGAGCACTGAGCACCCAGCACGCTGAGTACTGAGCACTGAGCACCCTGAGTACTGAGCACCGAGCACCCTGAGTACTGAGCACCCAGCACTCTGAGCACTGAGCACCCAGCACCCCGAGCACTGAGCACCCAGCACCCCGAGCACTGAGCACCCAGCACCCCGAGCACTGAGCACCCAGCACCCCGAGCACTGAGCACCCAGCACCCTGAGCACTGAGCACTGAGCACCCTAAGTACTGAGCACTGAGCACCCTGAGTACTGAGCACCCAGCACCCTGAGTACTGAGCACCCAGCGTACTGAGCACCGAGCACCCCGAGCACTGAGCACCCAGCACCCTGAGTACTGAGCACCCAGCACCCCGAGCACTGAGCACCCAGCACCCTGAGTAGTGAGCACCGAGCACCCTGAGTACTGAGCACCCAGCACCCTGAGTACTGAGCACCCAGCGTACTGAGCACCGAGCACCCAGCACCCTGAGTACTGAGCACCCAGCACCCTGAGCACTGAGCACCCAGCACCCTGAGTACTGAGCACTGAGCACCCTGAGTACTGAGCACCGAGCACCCCGAGCACTGAGCACCCAGCACCCCGAGCACCGAGCACCCAGCACCCTGAGCACTGAGCACCCAGCACCCTGAGCACCGAGCACCCAGCACCCTGAGTACTGAGCACCCAGCACCCCGAGCACTGAGCACCCAGCACCCTGAGTACTGAGCACCCAGCACCCTGAGTACTGAGCACCCAGCACCCCGAGCACTGAGTACCCAGCACCCTGAGCACTGAGCACCCAGCACCCTGAGCAATGAGCACCCAGCACCCTGAGCACTGAGCACCCAGCACCCTGAGTACTGAGCACTGAGCACCCTGCACCCCGAGCACTGAGCACCCAGCACCCTGAGTACTGAGCACTGAGCACCCAGCACCCAGAGCACTGAGCACCCAGCACCCTGAGCACTGAGCACCGAGCACCCGAGTACTGAGCACCCAGCACCCTGAGTACTGAGCACCCAGCACCCCGAGCACTGAGCACACAGCACCCTGAGTACTGAGCAGCCAGCACCCTGAGCACTGAGCACCGAGCACCCTGAGCACTGAGCACCCAGCACCCTGAGGACTGAGCACCCAGCACCCCGAGCACTGAGCACCTAGCACCCTGAGCACTGAGCACCCTGAGTACTGAGCACTGAGCACCCTGAGTACTGAGCAATGAGCACCCTGAGTACTGAGCACCAAGCACCCTGAGTACTGAGCACCCAGCAACCTGAGCACTGAGCACCGAGAACCCTGAGCACTGAGCACCCAGCACCCTGAGCACTGAGCACCCAGCACCCTGAGCACTGAGCACCCAGCACCCCGAGCACTGAGCACCCAGCACCCTGAGCACTGAGAACCCTGAGTACTGAGCACTGAGCACCCTGAGTACTGAGCACTGAGCACCCTGAGTATTGAGCACCCAGCACCCTGAGTACTGAGCACCCAGGACCCGGAGCAAAGAGCACCCTGAGTACTGAGCACCCAGCACCCTGAGCACTGAGCACCGAGCACCCCGAGCACTGAGCACCCAGCACCCGGAGTACTGAGCACCCAGCACCCTGAGTACTAAGCACCGAGCACCCTGAGTACTGAGCACCCTGTACCCTGAGCACTGAACACACAGCACCCTGAGTACTGAGCACCCCGAGCACTGAGCACCCAGCACCCTGAGAACTGAGGACCCAGCACCCTGAGTACTGAGCACCCAGCACCCTGAGCACTGAGCACCCAGCACCCTGAGTACTGAGCACCCAGCACCCTGAGCACTGAGCACCCAGCACCCTGAATACTGAGCATCCAGCACCCCGAGCACTGAGCAGCCAGCACCCTGAGTACTGAGCACTGAGCACCCAGCACCCAGAGCACTGAGCACTCAGCACCCTGTGTACTGAGCACTGAGCACCCAGCACCCTGAGCACTGAGCACCGTGAGTACTGAGCACCCAGCACCCTGAGCACTGAGCACCCATCACCCCGAGCACTGAGCACCCAGCACCCAGAGAACTGAGCACTGAGCACCCTGAGTACTGAGCACTGAGCACCCTGAGCACTGAGCACCGAGCACCCTGAGTACTGAGCACTGAGCACCCTGAGCACTGAGCACCCAGCACCCTGAGTACTGAGCACCCAGCACCCTGAGCACTGAGGACCGAGCACCCTGAGTACTAAGCAACCAGCACCCTGAGTACTGAGCACCCAGCACCCTGAGCACTGAGCACCCAGCACGCTGAGTACTGAGCACTGAGCACCCTGAGTACTGAGCACCTAGCACCCAGAGCACTGAGCACCCAGCACGCTGAGTACTGAGCACTGAGCACTCTGAGTACTGAGCACCGAGCACCCTGAGTACTGAGCACCCAGCACTCTGAGCACTGAGCACCCAGCACCCTGAGCACTGAGCACCCAGCACCCCGAGCACTGAGCACCCAGCACCCCGAGCACTGAGCACCCAGCACCCTGAGCACTGAGCACTGAGCACCCTAAGTACTGAGCACTGAGCACCCTGAGTACTGAGCACCCAGCACCCTGAGTACTGAGCACCCAGCGTACTGAGCACCGAGCACCCCGAGCACTGAGCACCCAGCACCCTGAGTACTGAGCACCCAGCACCCCGAGCACTGAGCACCCAGCACCCTGAGTACTGAGCACCCAGCACCCTGAGTACTGAGCACCCAGCGTACTGAGCACCGAGCACCCAGCACCCTGAGTACTGAGCACCCAGCACCCTGAGCACTGAGCACCCAGCACACTGAGTAATGAGCACTGAGCACCCTGAGTACTGAGCACCGAGCACCCCGAGCACTGAGCACCCAGCACCCCGAGCACCGAGCACCCAGCACCCTGAGCACTGAGCACCCAGCACCCTGAGCACCAAGCACCCAGCACCCTGAGTACTGAGCACCCAGCACCCTGAGCACTGAGCACCCAGCACCCTGAGTACTGAGCACTGAGCACCCTGAGTACTGAGCACCCAGCACCATGAGTACTGAGCACCCAGCACCCTGAGCAATGAGCACCCTGAGTACTGATCACCCAGCACCCTGAGCACTGAGCACCGAGCACCCCGAGCACTGAGCACCCAGCACCCTGAGCACTGAGGACCCAGCACCCTGAGTACTGAGCACCCAGCACCCTGAGCACTGAGCACCCAGCACCCTGAGTACTGAGCACCCAGCACCCTGAGCACTGAGCACCCAGCACCCTGAGTACTGAGCATCCAGCACCCCGAGCACTGAGCACCCAGCACCCTGAGCTCTGAGCACTCAGAACCCTGTGTACTGAGCACTGAGTACCCAGCACCCCGAGCACTGAGCACCCAGCACCCTGAGCACTGAGCACCCTGAGTACTGAGCACCCAGCACCCTGAGCACTGAGCACCCAGCACCCCGAGCACTGAGCACCCAGCACCCAGAGCACTGAGCACTGAGCACCCTGAGTACTGAGCACTGAGCACCCTGAGCACTGAGCACCCAGCACCATGAGTACTGAGCACCCAGCAACCTGAGCACTGAGCACCCTGAGTACTAAGAACCCAGCACCCTGAGTACTGAGCACCCAGCACCCTGAGTACTGAGCACCCAGCACCCCGAGTACTGAGCACCCAGCGTAATGAGCACCGAGCACCCCGAGCACTGAGCAATCAGCACCCCTTGCACTGAGCACCCAGCAGCCGGAGTACTGAGCAGTGAGCACCCTGAGTATTGAGCTCCGAGCACCCCGAGCACTGAGCACCCAGCACCCCGAGCACCGAGCACCCAGCACCCTGAGCACTGAACACCCAGCACCCTGAGCACTGAGCACCCAGCACCCTGAGCACTGAGCACCCAGCACCCTGAGTACTGAGCACCCAACGTACTGAGCACCGAGCAA